>NC_064645.1:39093000-39397695 GCF_023864345.2 Schistocerca serialis cubense | reverse complement strand
TTTCCCTCTGAGAACGCAGATCACAATTATAGCAATGATGATGACCAAGATGGCTGCAGCCACAGGAACCACAAGGTTAAGATTTGACAGGAGAATGTGAATTGGAAAATCTGCTCCTGGTTCAGGAATTTCACGAGCTGGTGCAATGGTACCTGCAACAACCAACCACACATGTCAACGACAAACCGAGATCTAGGGGACCCACAGTTTCTCGATTTGTTCGAAACCTGTACAGCTAGTTGAGACAAGTACATTGCAGTTCACGAGCCAAAACAAGAACTTACTTCCAAAGCATAAAACTTTTTTTAAAAAAAGTGTTATTAACTAACATAACTGATAAATTCCAGTTAACATTAAGGTATCTTATGTATGAGCAGATTTTTTTTCATTTAAAGTACTAGTATTGTTTACTTGTGCTAATGTAAGATCCTTGGTGGACTGCAAACAAAAGGATGAGAAATAACACAGGGAGTTTGGTGGGAAGTGTTCCATAGTAGTAGACAGCCACAGAAATAGTGAGGTGAATATTAGACACACACACACACACACACACACACACACACACACACACACACAAAAAAAAAAAAGCAGTTTCAACCTACTAATGCTGGGACTGAGACACCAACCAGACACATAAGTACAGAAACGCACATAGCCTCTACCCATGAAACAATTATTGATAAATACACACAAAAACCAGTGTATAATAATGCAGTTCAATTAGCGATGTAATTTTAAGGTTAGTGTTTACACAAAAAAAAGCAAATTGCACATATTGTAATTCTTATGTTTGCAGCAGTTAAATTATTATAAATTTCATACTGTACTTTACAGAAATAAAAATTTTACCCGCAGGTGTAGAAACATGTCTTGGTAAATACAAAAATAAACAAATTGTGTTCGCATAAGGCTGATTTTTCAAAACAACCCAATGGAGGATCTCTTTCATTCTGAACTGTTCAACTAGATAAATTTCTGTCTAGTACTTGGTCAAGTTTTCTTCAAAACTGAAGCCACAATTTCTCTACACATTCCTGCCAAGAGCTAAATGCTGTGTGTTTCTCCCTTGAGAAAGACCATTACTGCCTCTTAATCCAGGTTACTCCATGTTTAACTTATTCTAATTGAGCCAGCTGTCATTTGTATTTGGGTAATCACTGTTCTTTGACATCAGTTGTAATATGAATATCCTGGAAGTGGTCTAGTCTACTTGTTGCCAATAGCTCTAATATAACTCCTTCATGAATGGGTTTTTGAATTATGTGTTGTAAATAGTTTTCAAAGAAAACATTTAGTGTTTATTGCATGATGTTTGGTCACATCCATCACTTAAGATACAACTAAATCTCACATTCATCGATTTACACCAAACTTTATCATACACAACAGTCTTAAGTTTTTACACGTTCTTGAAGAGTGAGATTTCAAATTGTACAAATGGCCACCAGGTAGCTCTACTGAAATATGACATCATAGCAGCTGCTGCTGCTGCTGCTGCTGCTTTTGTACGGTATCTATAATTTGTCATTTGTTATTGTTAAAATGATAGCAGCTCTGAAACTGGTTGGGTACTTTGTTTAGAGTGAGCATTTGATGAAACAGTATTGTGAAAAAAAATGGGGATTTCATGTCAAGCTTATTTCTGGATGACTTCTAAAGATTTTCAAAAAGGTCTAATGAGAATAACATCTCAAATCACTATATTCAGATTCTGGTAATCAGCACCCTTAAGAAAGGACTCTTTACAGTTGGTTTTCAGAATTTTGTTATGGCCATGTTTTTGTCAGTGGTGAATTTCATGATAGTCCATCAAAATTTGTGGTTCTTCAATAAACATCAATGCCATACACAACACTATTGAAGAGGATCAGAATGTGACTTACTGTGAGATGGTGGCAACCTTAGGCATAGTGAGGACTACAGTACTCCTGATTTTGATTAAAAGCCATAATTTGTATCACTTCAGGCAGGAGGTTACCTATTTAGTCTCAGACGTTATTGAATTTAGCATATGTTAAAATTCAGGAGTAAGTAAGAAACACATATTTTTTGTTTTCTCCAAAAAAATTCCTGCCCCGAGATACATCCCTCCAAAGATGATATTGCGAACACCATTTTGAAGATGCAAATTTTGGAATTTTTAAAAAAATGGTGTATCTTTGTAACAGTTCTAGACATTTTGTTGGTTATTTTTTTATTTGAAAGATAATAGCATTATGATTACAATGGTATCCTCCGTTTGGACAAATCTATCAAAATTCTTTTACTGTCGCCTTTTGATTTTTTTTATAATTTATAGAAAAAAAATTTTTTTTTTTCAAAAATGCCAATCGCAAAAAGTTTGATTTTTTTTTTTTTTCTGTTGATTAGTACCGTGTAGTGCTATATTCCCTGTAAAGGTGAGCTTCCACTTTTAAGTTGGACAGGTTTTATTTTAAAAAATCATTTTTTAACTTTTACTGACTTTGTTCCTCACTAACTTCTTTGCTGCAATATTTATTTCTTTGTTGCAGTTATTTCTCTTCACTTTCATTGTTGTAGACATTTCTTACACTTTGTTTTAGTGTCTTATCAGTTTCTTTGTCGTGGTTGTTCATTGCACATTTCTGTATTTTAGTTGTTCAGTGCTAATTTGTTTACTGAAGAGGCTTCTCAGAAATCCGAGACCATCCAGCGAGTTCTGTGTTTTCATAAGGAATTTGCCAGTTGACACAGTTGCAGTGTGTTGTGAAAAGGACTGTTTGAAATGTCTTCTGACTCAGACTGCAGGAGAGTGAAGTGTGCCGACTATTTGCATATCCATAAGAGATATATACGACAAACAAAAAACAGACTTTTTTCAGGTTGGGAATAAGTATTCTCATTTGAAGACTCTGCTTCAAAGCGAAGATGTTTCCAGGGATGGCTTTTTGTGTTCTGAATGTTTTGACAGAATAACAACAATGGTAGTATCTGAACAAGGTGAAGCCTCCCATGGTGCAGATGATGCAGATTTTGCATCTATAGAGGAAGAATTAAATACCCTGAATCAGTCAACTACCTAGGTAGGTGTTAGTCCTGTTAAGAAACCGTGGTCAGTGAAGTTGAGTCATAAGCTCTATGCATCAAGAAAGTGCAGATAAATTAGTAAAGCTATGGATGAATACACTATAACAAATCTGACCACACTCATCAAAGTAGAAATTCCATCTTCAGAAGAAAATGAACCAAAGCACTCTTGCACCTCTTGCCAGGAATTTTTCACAAATATCAATTCAGCTGCTGAATATTGTGTGTCCTACAGTGAAAAGGTGCAAGTTTTAACTATTATTCCAGAGACACTTTTAAAAAAAAAAAAAAAAAAAAAAAAAAAAAAAAAAAAAAAAAAAACAACAACAACAACCACTTTTGAACCATGTTCCATCAGTATCAAAGTACATGGGAGACAAATCAAGAAAAGTGAGGTCTGTAAAAGGAGTGTTTGGAAGACCAGATCCCTATTATGGTTATCCTGTAGAAGCAGCTGAAGATCAAATAGTGCAGTCATTTTGTGTGGAAGGTAAATGGAACTGTTCTCGCTAGAGTGCCAACAAAAAAGACACTATAGCTGTAACAGCTGAAGGTCAAAAAGTTGTGAAAGCAAAGAGGTACATGACTCGCAGTATTAAAGAAACTTTTGCAATTTATAAGATCAACTATACAACTTCACATATTGGAAGATCAAAATTTTATGTGCTATGACCTAAGTGGGTAATTCCACATCCACCTAGAGATGTCTGTTTATGTATGTACTGCACAAATTTTGAACTTTGTGTGGTAGTTTTCAAGAACTTACTGGAGCACATGACACCTTGGTTGGGCATCTGAAGTCATTAGTAATCTGTGACATAAAGCGAGACACTTGCTTGTTTCAAGAATGTGGTGACTGCCCTGGAAAGTGACTGTCTTTACAGACACTTGGCCTGGAAGACATAGCAGATAACTCTGCAGAAGTTACATAAGTGACATGGGAGGAAAATAAACTACTTAAGAAAATGGTTGCCTTTGACAGTTTCATTGATAATCTTGGTAAATGGTCAGTGAAAGCAGTAACACATTGCATAAGTGAAAGGTTGTGTACAGGCTGAAGAACTATGTTTAGTGCTTCAATGTGATTTGGCTGAGAACTGGTCTGTAATTCTCCCACAAGAGGTACAAGGTTATCATTGCCATAATGAACAGGTTTCAATTTTTATAGGAGTTACATATTTTCAAAACAATACCACAAGAGTTGCTGTTATAAGTGATGACACGGGATGTGACAGCACATGCTATGCTAGCAAAGCGAAAAATTCTTCTACTGCAAACAGGGACAGAGAAGATCATCATTATTTCTGATGGTGCACCTCGTCATTATAAAAATCGTTACCAGCTGTTTGAATTGAGTAAGTCGCTTGTGCCAACTGACTGGGTATACTGTGCTACAGGTCATGGGAAAGGGCCATGTGATGGTATAGGAGGCCTGCTGAAGCACCATACTACAAAACATAATCTTTCCAGGCCAAATACAGCTGTGATTCAGAATGCTGAGGGTTTTACAAGAGTCGTGAAATCTTACTCACCCACAACCTTCAGTCTTTTGTCCAAAGAGGAAATCGAAGAATTCTGTGGTCAGAAAAAAGAAGAATGTTCCAAACAAACTACTCCTGTGAAAGGAATTCAGAAGACACATTTTTGGACTCAAAGTGATCGGCAAACTCATACTGCACGTACTTTAATGAGGAAGAAAGAAGAACTTTTGTTCGTTCAGCCAACACTTCAGAAACAACAGAATAATAGTCAGATTCACAATCTGAAAAGGGGGGTGTTAGTGGCGTTTGTGCAGGACTGTGACTGATGGATTGCAGAGATTATAGACACCAGTTATGAGTTAAATGAAATTGTAGTGAGCTTTATGCTACCACACGGACCAGCTGCTGAATATAGGTTTCCAGCTGAGGGACAGCAACAATGCCATCAGTGCACACTTCCTGTTCACAATATTTTGAAGACTAGTGCTCTAGTTAGTATTGGTTCAACAGGAAGGCATCGCTCTATATCAAAGGAAGTTACTGAAACAGTGAAACACATTTTTAGTTCATTGACTGGCTAATTTCAGTACAAAACAGAGTGCACAGAAGTTGTATAAATTGAAACCTTTAAGTCTTTGGACCTTTCACATACAGTTTGGAACCATTTAAAATGCTTCAAAAATGAGTCTCTTACTCACCTTTCAAAACTAAAATTATGTTAAATAAGGCTAGATTTTCATTTTTATGAGCCTGTTATGTGATAATGTGGTAATAAAACAGGTTTTATGTATGGCAAAAATTTCAATTGTTTATAATACCTGTTCAACCTAAAAGTGGAAGCTCTCCTTTTCAAGGAAAGTAGAACTATATGGTACTACTCAACAGAAAAAAATTAAAATTTTATGGATTGGCATTCCAGAAGGGGTGGGGGGTGGGGGGAACATAAATTAGAAAAAAAGTTCAGAAGGCTATAGTAAAAGAACTTTACTAGATAAGTCCAAATGGAGGATTGTAATCATAAAGCAATATTCTTTCAAATAAAAGAAGCCCCAACAAAATGTTCCAGAGATACAGCATTTTAAAATTTTTTCCAAAATTCGTATATTCAAAATGGTATGTGCAGTGTCATCTTTGGAGGACTGTATCACAGTGCATAATTTTTTTTGGAGAAAACAAACAAAAATGTGTGCCTTACTTAGACCTTCATTTTAACATATGCTAAATTCAATAACATCCGAGACTATGAAGGTAAGATTTCTTCCTAGCCTACCCTGAATTGATATGGACTATGCTAAAAAGATCTGTTTCTGACATTGAGTAAGTAGTGGTAAGAGGAGACATAGGATGATTTTTCTGTGGGATTCGTCATAGGTACATGGATGATATGTGAAAGAAATGGACTGAACAGATACATATGGTTTGGTTACCAACTTAAGGGTAATAGAAGGGCAACATAAAGCTATTCTTTCTGGTGAGAAGAAATAGTGCATCTAATGAGCCACTTTTGATCAGACAATATTAGAGAACCATGGGCATACAGATGAAGTAGATAACATTGTGGGAAAAAGGTTCAATACATAGTTATTTTTGATATGGTCAGGTAATTCACTCACTGGCTTCTGTGGTACAGAAATATGAACCGCTTTCATGTAACATCTGTGATTAACATAAACTGTAAAGACTTATCACCTTCACTTACTTCAGAGTACTTCCTGTGGTTGCAGCCACTGGTATTTTGATCAATACACAACTACATTATTTGTGAAGTTTGTGACAGAAAGTTCGATATGTCAAATAGCGTTCATTATTCACATTTTGGCTGAATCATGTGAAACAACTGACTATACACCTCTTTACAGGTTAAAATTAGTGAAATATTATTCCTAGAATCCCGCGGAGATCAATGTGAAGTAGACTATAGGATATTCCTAGATTTCTTGGTCACCAAGAGCCTTTGGTATTTTGCAAACAGAACATATATAAGCAGTCAGTGACACTCTTCTATAGTCTGCATCATATAGGAAGGTGCTTCCACACAGACAGGCAGAGTTATAGTGAGGTGTGGAGAGGATGAGATTTGCACATGTGAGGTGACAGTGTGGAAAAAGTCCGCATTGCCAGACTGTATTGCAGTAGACAACAGTCACATTCATTTGCGTACTGTACACTGTATTATACATTTCAATCTATGAGAGGAAAAAGAATTTTAAATCCATTTTGATCAATTGTCTGCGTGCTGGCGACACTGCGTCTGCTGATTCACAGCTTCTGCATCATGTTGGGAGGCGAGAACAGCTGACACAGCTTTTAGAAGACAGTGAGAGAATTTTTTTCTCAAAAAGACTATTGTTTAATGTCATCACAACTGGTCACAACATTTGCCCTTTTAGTGAGAATTGGACTCAATTATAAGTAAAACTGCAATGCACAATAAAATTAGCTTCAAACATGAACTGAAATAATTATATTTGCTTGAAAACTGCTTCTGTTCCTGGGATTTTTTTTTTTTTTTTAATGTGTAATTTTATAATGTGCGAGTGAGGGTGTGTTTGACTGTAGTTAAGTGTAACTCACTGAGCTCAAAGACTAATGCAAAACAATATTGAGTAAATGGTCAGTAGGTTGTTATACTTCTCATTTCAACGAGCATTACGTGAGGTCTCTCCCAAAAAATTCAGAACTTTGTCTACAAAAGTTTTCTGTGCTTATCTTTTACCTATTGTGAATGGTCTCCTTTGAAATACTCTCCTCCATAATTGATACACTGCTCCCACCACTTTCCACTTTTGGAAGAAATCTTGGTGTACCTCTTGCTAGATTGCGTGAAGCGCCATCTGCGATTTTTCTTTTACCTCGCCTATTGCAAATCTTCATCCTTTCTATGGGGGTTTCAACTTTGGCAATAAAAAAAAGTCTGCAGTGGCCAGGTCTGGAGAGTACAGAAGATGAGGCAGGACAGTGATTTCATTATTTGTGCAACAGCCACGCAAGACTCATGAGTCGTGGGCCGAACTTGGAGAAACGCAATGCACTCCAAGATGCTGTGTCAGAATTTCATGACGTGATCCAATTGGAATGTTAACATTCTTCTGCAATCTCTCAGTCAGTCAGTCTTTGATTAGCATGCACAAGTTCAATGTCATTCCTGACATAAGGTCTCTGCATGTCCATCTTTTCAGAGATGGTTGCAGGACTTGGGTGTTTGTTACAGGATGTCAAATAAAGCAATCTTCAGTCATCACTGTATCATGCAGAAATCTACACATACCAGTTTTTGAATGCTGGCCCCTATTTTGACCAGAACCAATGTTGGTACCTTCCTACATGTTGGTCAGGGAGCCTGAAGATGGCATAATAAAGCACCATAACTGGTAGCCAAATAAAATAACAACTGGACAGCTGAATGGTGTTTGATTTGACATCCTTCATGATGTGAGCATCATCGGTAGAAGTTGAAGGGCATCCTGAACAAGGTTCACCTTTAACTGCCGTCTGACCATTTTTAAATCATGTGCACCATTCATAACACCGATTACAGCTAAGACCTCATCACCGTAGGCTTCCTGCATCATTTGGTGTGTCTCTGATCCATGGAACAAGTAAACAACTAACCATCTTCTTTGAATAACTCAAGGGAATGTTGACCAAAAATGACAAAAACCACCGATATCTAGACAGGTAACCCCCACCTCCCACCCAAATCATTTCACGACATTTTCAACTGGAAAATGACTGGGGTTACCTACAAAATATCTGAGTTTTTGAGAAATTGATGCGGTCACATTCTCTTGAGTTACTAGAGCATAGCAAGTGCTGGGAAAAGCTTAAAATTCACAGCTAACAAACTAGCTGCTTATCCTTGGCCAACACATTGTAATTTTAGCTATGTCACTCACAGTAAGTGAATGTCTGCATACTTTTTGGGGCACAAATTCCCAATCAATAAAAACTAGGAAGTTCTCATATACTATTTATGCAAGTGATATGTAGACAAATGTAATTTTTTTAACAATCATTAGTCTTTAGAAACAATAACTACTGTTACCTTACTTTGTTCTAAAATCTACAACAAAACAACATCATCACTCCTGTCTGAGTCCATGTGTAAACTATATGGTTACAAATTTTCAGTGATAGTTACAAGGCTTATAACCATCTTCACTTCCCTCTTCCTGAAGCTTTACAGTGTGCTGCACACAGTCTGCCGATGATGAAGGGGAGATGATGTCTACTGCTTCATGCTCAGCTGTCTGTTATCTTGAGTATTTTGTTCTTTTCTGCTACATAATCTTTAACCTATGCCCAAATTAATTCAGTTGGATTATACTGACAGTGATATGGAGGTAAAAGCAAAATTGTGTGCCCACATTCACATGCAAGAAAGTGATACAGTTTGATACAGTTTGTCACATGACTTGTGTAAATTAACAAACTGCAGGAGTTCATCACAAGTCTGGCTTATACTGTGCAGAATATTTTTATTCTTAAGCCAGAGACTATCCATTTTCCTGGTGTTTGTACTTGGTGTTGCATCTGTAACAACTGAAATGGTATTGTCCATTAGAATGACCATCTTTGGAACAAATCGTAAAAACTGTGATAACTGTTCAGTGAACCAGTTCTCCAAACCGACTGTATTCATTTCTGAAAGGTAGTCACTGGCCACTGTCATTTTTCTTACATCTTACTACTAGCTTTCTCGCTGAAACAAAACCAGAAGATAACACTTATTCGAGAACTTTTTCCTATGCAAACTTTAAAACTGCCAGTTACGTCACTCATTTTCCACAAGGTTTTCCTGGAATGATTCTGATTCAACCATGTTTCATTCAGGTAATACACTGTTGGAGCAACTTATCGCCTTATCCTGTGTGTCATTCTCAGGTACGAGGGTCATGGTGCACCTATGTCACTTCTTTCCATTAAAAGCATTCTTCCATCATTACTTTTAACATATTTGAAACCAGTGCTTTATAATTTCTTTGCATCGATGTAGCACGTGATTTGAAGGCAATTTTCTCATGCACAATTATAATGAGTCAAACAATGGAAACCCTGGGTTCAAATATCAAGGATGTATGAAAAAGACAGATTGCTACTTACTTTAAAGATGACACATTAAGTTGCAGACAGGCACAATTAAATTCTGATGAAGGCTGTGGCCAAAAGCTAATGTGTATGTGTCGTTTAATTGTCTGCAACTAAACGTGTTGGGTTTATGGTAGGGAGCTATCTATCTTTTCCTTACTTGCTAATTATGAAAAGTTTCTGGGATGTTGGGTATTAATCATCTATACACATTTCAAACACAGAGTGCCTTAAAACATCCTTGTCAAAGCCATATATTTGTGTTACAAGTCTCTTGTGACACAAAACCAACTTTTCCTGACATTTCTACAGCATGTAAATTTTTGTTTACTATTCTCTGTACATTTCTCTTGCCAATGCACACTTCTGTAGTTTGTTGTAGGTCTTCAAAATGTCAACAATAGGAGTCCCACTCTCAGATTCACATCTGAGAAAGTTATAAATGCAGCAAACACACCTCCCCACCTGCTTGTGGAGCACTTTGCATTTATTGCCGTCACTTGACATATTTATTTGGCAGTTGCATTAACATATTTACAGATACACATTCACAGCTATACTGCTACAAGAAAATAACATCGACATCTGGATGAACAGCTCAGTTGCTCAGCGAATGAAACTGTATTGTCACAAAGAATGCCATCAGTGTAGCATGTGGGAGAAAGATTGCCACTACCTAGGTGTATTTCATGGATAGCTGCTCAGAAAGAGAATTAATATTATTTGCTGCTAGTGGTTAATGGAGGGATATGTGCATAACAGATGAAGAGTGGGCTGCCTTCCTACATGACACGGACTATAGAATTGACAAAGCAGATATTTCAAAACTTTGATTGTGTCTTCTTGGATATAAAAAGCCTGTCAACATTCACTCAGTGCTGCACCATTCACAATGACCTTTCTTTTGTTTTTGATTTACTTGTAATTGTCTGATTATGAGACTTTAAAACTAGCGGAAGGACAAATAGACACATTAAAACATGTAAATAAATAAGTAAGAAATGACTGACTGTACCAGCACTTGCATATATTTCTCAATTGGGCTAGTTTGAGTCAATTGTGCTACAGAAAAGGGTTACTGCATTCTTATGTTTCTAAAATATAACGCTTAACAAATCAAATTAATTTTACAATCAAGGCAGAATTTCATGCCTGTTTCATCAACACAGAATACCAATATATACTGGAAATGTTACTCATGACACACAATTGAAATAATGTTTGTCCTGAACCGTGTAGCATCGGGACATAAATTCTGCTGAACAATAAGATATTGTTATGTGTTAAGATTCTGAGATCCTGAAACAGACCTATTTTGGTAAGTACATAAAAATTAATTTGGGCAGATATTCAAACTACTGCTGATTGTTAGTCCCATTTTTCTGTCTGTTACTTGAATTTTTATGAGTGTCACATCTAGTTTTCCAAGTCTCCTCAGATAAATAACACACAAATCTATTGCAAAGTGCTCATTACATTGAGTACCACATTAAATTTTGAAAAGTAGCTATTTTGGACCTTACAATAAGCACAAGTACCAATGCACAATTTAAATCTTAAACCACTTAAGACATTGAATAAAAATCTCTCGGTGTACATGCCGCGTCAATTCAGGATAAAACTCCAATCTTTCGACCACTACTTCCATGGCCATCGTCAGGGCTAAAACTGACTGTCGTGAACTAGCGAGGTTTCCACTTTTATATGCAAAGGACGGCTTCTGATTGGCTGGAATACGTCATAGCAACAGCCATAAGGCGCCTAGTGAAGTGGTGCCCTTTACTTCCATAGATGTAGTTTCTATCCTGCGTTGCTTGCAGCGCCATCCCTTGAATTAGGAGGTAAAGTGCGGGAAGTTTTTCTCTGTGATTTTTCTTTATCCAGTACACTCTTCCAAGTGTTGCTAAGTGCATAGCCGTTGTCTCTGTTAAAGTTACTATCGCTAAGTCTAATTTCGACTGCTTCCCGGATCACAGAGTCCCAGTAATTCGATGCGTGGGCTATTACTCTGGCAGTGGTCGAAAGCTTGGAGTTTTATCCTGAATTGACGCGGCATGTACACCGAGAGATTTTTATTCAAGAAATACGTCACGAAAGACTTCGTAGCCACTTAAGACATTGTAATAAGATAAGTTATGCTACCCAACATTCTTACTGACATGCAACTGAAGCTCCATTTGAATACTGTTTTACTTGCTATATTATAAATAAAAGTGATGAAAGACACAAATTACTGACAAGGTATTTGCAGAGAAACAAATCATAAGAAAACTGCACTAAGATCTACTCTCTCTCTTGTATGTGTGAGTCTAAGGACAGAAAAAAATAAGAGGGGGGGGGGGGGGGGGGCAGGAAGGGGGTGAGAGAAAAAGGAAAACTTAATGTTAGCAATTCTAATTTAGGATTCCTCTGCTTTACACTGTATGGTACAAGTAATACAAAATAATTTAGTACCATTCTATGTTTATACACCACTTTTAGATAAACCTGCAATTACAACAGCAAAGAGCACTTATGATAATGTAGATAACATCAACGTAACACATAAACACCAACCTTCCTGCAATAGATATAGAGCAGTACAAATGGTGTGATTATTTTAAGAGTGGAATTTGAATTAGAGAATTGATATTTACCTCCAGTCACAGTTAATGTAGCAAATTCATACTCAGCCACAGCGAAACCTGCATTATTATGTGCAGTGACACGAAGATGATACCAAGTAGCTGGGTCCAGGTCCAAAACAACAAAATTGCCACCTGGTTTCACATTGTTAGACACCTGATTCCATTCTGTCTGTGACCTAGACATTGAAATATCCTTTATGTAAATAAATGTGATTCTCACACATATTTTGAAACATAATAGACACAATAAACACAATACATCTTCCAAAAGCAAAATTTCTTGACGAAACCCCTATACTTACTTCTTCTTGTGTTCAACAACAAAGTACAGCATTGGACAACCACCATCAGACCATGCACTTAAATGTAAAGTGATACTGCCAGATGAAACTTCAATGAAACGACTAGCTTCTGGTATACCAGGTTTTGCACCCTTGGTTTTTGTATTCAAAATGTCTGAGGCATCTCCAGTACCAATTCTGTTATGACAAATGTAGTTACATATTTAGCAACATGTAATATCAAACTGTGCCTGAACAGAATTTAGTTTTTTTTTTTTTTAATTACATACCCATTATAAGCCGTGACATACACCTGGTAACGTGAGCCACACCAGAGATTCTCAATGGTGAAAGTCTGTGTCTGGCTGCCAGCCTGTACTGTTTCCCACTCACCGAATTCTGGCTTGTAATGAATAGTATATCCATGTAAAGGTGCATTATCCGTTGGATGTGGACGTAACTTTATTGTGATTGAGTTTGTTGTAGTAGATGTTAAAGTGACTTGTGGTTTATGAGGTGGTGCTACAAAAATTGAAAATGTATGTTACATTTATGATAAAAACAATATAGGTTGCCTTAAAATTTTACATTTCGCCAATGTGTGTTGTTATGGGTAAAAGATTTTAGTCTACACATAAACAGGACACACCATTTTAATCTAAATGCAATAAATTGAAATGCTACTGTTTGAGCAGAGTTAGACAAAATATAGCCCCAACAGAATTAGACAAAATAAAGCCAGATGTGAAGTAATACTTTTCACAATAATACTACAAGGAGTTTGTACTGTTTTTTGATCTTACAGTAGCACAATGCACATCGAATTCATTCAACTTCTGTATTACCAATCATTAGAGGTACAAAATAAGTACATGGATAATCAATAGTGCCTTCATTACAATGGTCAACCCCTTTTTCACAGTAAAGTTCAAAAATAATTTTGTTTACTCAGTTAAGACCGTACTAAAAAATAGAATACTGCAAGAAAGTCCTGAAGAAGATGGCATCGAAAGTCTTAATACATTCAATATAAATTACCTGAAACAGTTTAATAAATAGAAGAGTATCATGCATAAAAATAAAAACATACCATGCACAACCAATCTGTGAGTAACAGTGTCTTGACCAAAGGAATTTTCCACAGTACATGTGTATTCTCCAGCATCTTGCCTTGTTACAGATGTAATGAAGAGTGACCCTTCAGGCAACTGTCGAATTCTGTCATCTGGCTGAAAAGCAAGTCCTTTCACTTTCCAAACAATTTCTGGAGGAGGAATACCAACTGCAAGGCAAGGCAATTTCACATCTTCCTTATAGGTTGCAGTGAAGTTGTCATCAAATGATGCAATTTTTGCTGGAACTGTGAAGAAAGGGCAAAGGCTGAAGAAATGGAGTACATTTTTCTTGTCATAATAAATAGTGAAAAGAAAATACAATATTAATCAAAGTTGGACACAGAACAATTTTACCTCTTGGGCTAGGTGACAAAGAGACAGGTTTTGAAGGTTGACCTTCACCAATTATAGTTGATGCTGTCACCCAAAATTCATATCGCTCTTTCTTCTGAAGCCCAGAAGCTTCATAGCTCATTTGATATTGGGGTACCTTCTGACTTTTGGGTTCCTCCTGGGGAAGATACCATAAGAATGGGGTAAAACAATTTGTGCAATCTTAAACAGTTCAATGGACTGATTATAAATTTAACTAAAAACTAGTTACCTCCTTTGCTGCTTCACTGTCTTCCTTAACATAGACTGTGTACTGAGTAACAATTCCATTTGGTTGCTCTGGAGGTTTCCAGCTGACAAGGATTGATTCACTTGACATTACCAAAGCCTTTACAGCATTTGGTGCTTCTGGAACTGGAAATTTTTCAAAGAAGTTTTACTCGGTGGACTGTTCATGAGCTTGTAATGAGCAGAACCATGAATTTCAAAATAATATGTTGACTAATTGATTTAACTGTGGTATTACATTACAACAGGAACTTCTAAATATGTAACAGTGCCTCAAGGATTATATAAAAAAACACATCTGCATGTAATGCGTATGCATTTGTGCCTAATGTGCATGCCTGATATCCATAAGACTTCTTCATTTCAGTTACTATTATTATTTTTCAGTGTCACATTTTTGTTTGTTTTTTTAAATTAGGATGCCACAGATGTTTGTACCTTCTTTGTTCTAGTAATAGTATCTAAACATTCACACTATAACAGTTTTTCTTTGCAAGATTTTTGCTTTCTGACAACAGCGTGGAATAGTGCCACAACAGCACTCATTTTGATTGACACGCTTTTGGGTTCGCAAGTGAACAATCATTTTCTTTGCATGATATGTCAATAAATTCCCCAAAATTGTCTTTCTTTGATGCTCACTTTTTGACGCCAAGAAAATGCATGTTTTAAAAATATTTTCACTAGGTTTTCATAAAATTTTGACATAAAGTATTCGGTTACTAATTATTATTATATGCTTTAACTTGCTGTGTAAGTCTGCTTCATAAATTTTATGAAGTTCCTTCCCTACTTTGTAAATCACCATTACTGTGGAATCAGTGGGTGTTTAGAAAATTTTACTACTAACAGAGAAACAAAAGTGAGTCGTAAACAAAAAGTCTGACTACCCTTGCTCTATGTGAAGCAGTGTTCAGTAAAAACTAATTAAACTGGCTGCTCGAATCTTGTGTAATATTTGGTTTTTATACATTTGTTCAACAGTTCATATATTTAACACACAACATCAAACATTTGCATTGTATGTATATATACCCACTTTTTGGAACCCTAGATTTTGCTTCATACAAGATAGTATTCCTTTTAATTTTACTGGAGGAATCCCTGTATCATAAAAACCATATTTTGGAAGTATTCGTCCGACCTTCCTAAAAATTGTGTCAGAAGCTGAGAGATATGTGAGTTTGTTAACGATTCATACTTTCAATATGAATTACATTACAATCAGATAATGGTACATGAAATATCTTTGAGGTATTAACTAAATTGCCATGAAAATATTTATCTATAGGTGCTCAGGATTTATTAAGATTGCTGCTGGGGCAGGATGACTAGTTAAATATAATGCAAGCAAAGTAGAATACTAATCAGTAAGGTAGTTTATTTCATCACTGGTACTTGTTAGATCTAATGGTACAAATATTAAATATTGAACAGAAGAACAATAAATCAGATTGATTCTAGTCATATTTTATTTTTATAAATGGATATGACACATTTTGAGAACTAAATCTTCACTGCCACACACACACTTATAGAACGTTGTGTGGATTTTATTAAAAAGGAAGGGTTATGTAAAATAAGAAAGCTTGGACACTATTAATGAAATTGAAGTCATACTGTAAGAGGACTGATATCAACAATGTATGGAAAGATAGTTTGCTACTTATTGCAGAGAAGACATGTTAAGTTGCCGGCAGGCATGATTAAAAGACACTAACACAAAGCTCCAACGTGCAGTGTACTTGCTTGTGTGTATGAATGGCACATAGTTCTGTTTTGCTGATGATGGGTGTGGCCAAAAGCTTTGTGTAAGTGCCTCTTAATTGTGCCTGTATGCAACTTAATGTGTTTTCTTTACAGCAAATAGCAGTCTTATCTTTTTCTACATTGCTGATAATGCTTCCTGCAGTTTCCATTGTTTGTAAAAGTACCGACATTTATGTTGGAGTTTGTGAAGCTCAAGTGAACAAAATACGGCAGTAGTTTACGAGAGAGAGGTTGTCAATCCTGAAGATACAGAATATTTTCAAAGAAAAGAGCTTTTGTTATGAAAATGTTGATATCATAGTTCCTTGTTTGTAAATGTGGCTACATACGAAGAAAGTTAATGTCTACAAAAATCACATAAGATTCAAGAAGCATCAAAAAAATTCTATCGAATAAAAAGAACAAAAACTATGAAGATAATATCATAAAGTTCTGGGAGGAATACAAACAATGGAAGATGTAAAAGTAGTCACTCACCATGTGCAAAGACAAGTCAGTTAAAAAAGATAATTTCTTTTCTCTTCTGTATGTTGGAAGAACTCACTCAATAATTGTTTGCTTTAATCCTCACCATATTTCATGTGCATAAATTGTTTCGGTTCAGCAAATAATTATATTCTTCTTGATTTCTGAGCAATGTCCCAACTGAGGTACGCACCAATGGAGAAACAATGGGAGTGATTTGTTTTCTTCACTATCAAGGGACTAAAGCTGCAGAGATTATTCACTGAATATAGCTGCAGTATGGTGATAGTTGTCTTTGTGAATAAAAACAATCCTAGCTGATAAATCACTTAAAAAGTGGCCATTTAAAGAGCATTCAGATAGGGTATACTCTTCAAAAATTGACAGGAACATAGAGAGAGCTGAGCAAATGATTCATGATGGTTGTCCTGCCAGACATCACACATGTGTTGAACATTAGCCAAAATTAAGCACACAGGATACTAAACAAATCTATAAACTACCACAAACTGAGTGTTTGTCATATACCATGTCAACTGATGACAAGCACAAACAGGAACATTCAGAAATGGGGAAATCATATTTAAGGGATTTCCAAGAAACAGAGAAGACTTTTCAGTCACATACCACAGTATGGTAGATGACAAAAGACCCCTGACAGTCACAGTGGGCTCGGCACGGCCACGTTGTGTATCTACCTCAACCAGTCATGTAACACAGTTTCATACACATCTCTGTGGCAGCCCAGCAGTGTCTTCACAGCTCTAGAGACAACTATTATTTTCTCAGGCAGCCATTTCTGCTTTGCAGTCAAAAGCCAGAAATGTGTTGCCAGGACTTCGTCTCTTGCTGACCACAATGTAACAGTCAATAAGACATGAGCCCATCTCTACAGGGCAGAGAGTACACAGCGCACCTCAATATGGAAACACTCTTTTCGAGTGCAGGATAATAGCTATGCAGACTATCACAAATGTTTGTCCCCTAAACTTTCTCATTACTATTTCGTACAAAGATTATCTTTCCCCCCAGGGATTCCCATCTGAGTTTACAGGACATTTCTATAATATTCATATGTTACCAACTGGTAACAACTCTAGCAGCATGCCACTGACTTGCTTCAATATCTTCTTTTAATCAGACCTGGTGAGAATCCCAAACACTCTATCAGTACTCATGCATGGGTCACACAAGTGTTCTGTACGTGGTCTAGTTTACATTTTCCAACAAACTGAAGGTGACAATTCACCTTCCCTACAGCTGTCCTTATGTGCTCATGCCATTTTGCATCAGTTTGTAACATTACAACTGAATGTTTAATCAACGGAATTATTTCAAGCAACCATTAATACTGATTATAACATTACAGAATAGTTTTACCTATTAATATGCATTAAATTACGTTTTGACACAATGACAGCTAAATTTCATTCATTACACCAAGTAGAAATTCTGGGCAAGCCATCATGTATGCTCTTATATTCACTCAATGGTGGCACTTTCCCATACACTTCAGCATCATCATCAAGCAGCTGCAGACTGCTGCTCACCACTGGACTGTTGATGTTTATGGACATCAAGTACAGTCCAATCCTATGTTCCCGGAGTACTCCTAAAATACCCTGGCAGTCGAAGTGTTATGTGTTTGAGGGCATTACAGGAGACTGAAACTGCATTGTACTGATGCTGCCCGAATGTTAGTTGAAACGAAGGCCACTGTCCAAGAGATAAGCGAGAATTTCAATTTTGTTTATATGCTTGTCAGCCATAGAAAATTTAAAAAATTACAATGGTAAATCAAAGGCTGCTTTCACTAAACTTTAAAGCAGTAAAACAGTCATGAGCTTGGTGGCTGATTGGTGATACCACCCAAATTGTCTTTAAGAATACAGTTGTTGTTGTTGTTGTGGTCTTCAGTCCTGAGACTGGTTTGATGCAGCTCTCCATGCTACTCTATCCTGTGCAAGCTTTTTCATCTCCCAGTACCTACTGCAACCTACATCCTTCTGAATCTGCTTAGTGTATTTATCTCTTGGTCTCCCTTTACGATTTTTACCCTCCACGCTGCCCTCCAATACTAAATTGGTGATCCCTTGATGCCTCAGAACATGTCCTACCAACCGATCCCTTCTTCTGGTCAAGTTGTGCCACAAACTTCTCTTCTCCCCAATCCTATTCAATACTTCCTCATTAGTTATGTGATCTACCCATCTAATCTTCAGCATTCTTCTGTAGCACCACATTTCAAAAGCTTCTATTCTCTTCTTGTCCAAACTATTTATCGTCCATGTTTCACTTCCATACATGGCTACACTCCATACGAATACTTTCAGAAATGACTTCCTGACACTTAAATCAATACTGGATGTTAACAAATTTCTCTTCTTCAGAAACGCTTTCCTTGCCATTGCCAGCCTACATTTTATATCCTCTCTACTTCGACCATCATCAGTTATTTTGCTCCCCAAATAGCAAAACTCCTTTACTACTTTAAGTGCCTCATTTCCTAATCTAATTCCCTCAGCATCACCCGACTTAATTAGACTACATTCCATTACCCTTGTTTTGCTTTTGTTGATGTTAATCTTATATCCTCCTTTCAAGACACTGTCCATTCCATTCAACTGCTCTTCCAAGTCCTTTGCTGTCTCTGACAGAATTACAATGTCATCGGCGAACCTCAAAGTTTTTATTTCTTCTCCATGAATTTTAATACCTACTCCGAATTTTTCTTTTGTTTCCTTTACTGCTTGCTCAATATACACATTGAACAACATCGGGGAGAGGCTACAACCCTGTCTTACTCCCTTCCCAACCACTGCTTCCCTTTCATGTCCCTCGACCCTTATAACTGCCATCTGGTTTCTGTACAAATTGTAAATAGCCTTTCGCTCCCTGTATTTTACCCCTGCCACCTTTAGAATTTGAAAGAGAGTATTCCAGTCAACATTGTCAAAAGAATACAGTTACCAAGTATTATTATCATAGTTTCATCTTTCACTAACTATGGTCGGTCCCTATTCCATGTGTAAAAAGTACTGCTGCCATACTGTCTTTATCACTGGAACTGTTCCTTCTGTAAGTGATAAGATATAATATCAAATTCTAGGGTAACTTTACCATATTTACTCGAATCTAAGCCGCACTTTTTTTCCGGTTTTTGTAATCCAAAAAGCTGCCTGCGGCTTAGAATCGAGTGCAAAGTAAGCGGAAGTTCTGAAAAATGTTGGTAGGTGCCGCCACAACTAACTTCTGTCGTCGAATATATGTAGCGTTTCACAGGCATGCTTTGTACGCACAAAGATAAATACTGGCGCCAAAACCTCTGCGTCAGTAGAAAGAAAGAAAGAAAGAAAGCACTGCATTTTCATGCTTTATCCAACGAAATAAATACAAATTCTGTATTGTTCAGCTTCAAATGTAGCAATGTACTACGAAAATCTGACTGGAAAGACTGTTTGGGATGTTTGTCAATATGGCCAACTCTACATTCTGAATTTTTTCCTACCTGTGAGAAGAGATGGTTGCTAATAGGAACTTTTATGAATTGTGAATCATATGCATTAGTCTCTTCACCATAAGAATAATACAAATGTAAACATTTTGCAATGTAATCTTTCGTGTTTGTTGCTATCTCATTTAAATCCTGTCTGCCTAATAAACTACAAAACTAGAATGACACAACAGCAAACACGGAAGAATATACATATCATGTCATGTTTATATTCATATTATTCTTATGCCTAATAGTGATACAGTCAGAAATGAAGCACGGCAATTGACTAGATTTTTAAATCTAAGATGACTCTAATTTCTGTGCAGAATGTAATGTACTAAAGAGGCGTCTGCAAAGATATTCAAACGGAGAAAAATTTTCACTAAACTCTCGTTCAGAACATCTTCTATCATACGTAGTCTATTATTTGGTTCTTGTTGATCATTATCAAAGAAAACAGCAG
This sequence comes from Schistocerca serialis cubense, assembly GCF_023864345.2. Lineage (NCBI taxonomy): Eukaryota > Metazoa > Arthropoda > Insecta > Orthoptera > Acrididae > Schistocerca > Schistocerca serialis. Next base: position 39,377,240 of record NC_064645.1, on the reverse strand, counting down.
TGTAAGTAACAACAGATAGCAGTCTCTTGCCATTGTTTCGCTAATGAGACGATTCCTCTCTTTCTCTTCTTCCTCTTCTGTTTTATTTTTTTTTTAAAGCGGCGGTAGCATGCACAAAAGCAAGCCATGCCATGAGCAGTGACATACCATAAACACTCATTATCAGAATGTGACAAACAATGCATGACACAGTGTACAGTAATGCATTTTCAGCTTAGAGTGACGTAAACACTTATACCAAAGAGAACGGCACTTATCAGATCAAAGAAAAATAAGCAATCAGTTCAAACCAGATTAAGCACGTGAAAAAGGAAGAGTACCTATATAAATACAGATGGAGCGCCTGACGCATAGCAATGGCTACCTGGTAAAGCGTAACTGCTGAGCTTACGACTCGAACCAAACTACTATAGCTGTATCGTCATTCATTCGACCTAAATTTTGTCTCATATTACAATGGATCAACTTTGTTTCGATTTGGAGGTGGGGCCTAAAACTTTTCTCTCCCCTTGAATTTCGAGTCTCAAATTTCAGGTGCAGCTTAGATTCGGGAAATTTTTTTTTCCTTGATTTCGAGCCTCATTTTGCAGGTGCGGCTTAAATTTGAGTGCGGCTTAGATTTGAGTAAATACGGTAGTCAAATTTGGATAGTCTCAATCCAATAACGAATCATCAAGGTGACGTGGTATTACATAATGTAAGACTTATTCAGATATCTTTTACATCTGACATTAACATTAAGTGTATTTTCCAAAAGGATCCGTACCATTCAGTCACTTACAACAACAATGACAAGCAGCTAATAAAACAAAGTGATTTGAAGAGAGAGTAAAGGTCAGTCAGTGGAATACATTTTAAATGTGATGAAACCAAAATGAAAAGTGTAAGTTGTCAATGACACAACACAGATCCAAAATTAAAAACACTGGATTGTTCTCCACTTCCATTTTGCTGAGATATTTTTCAAAAAATTGTAGTCTTCAGTAACACCACTTTAACAACTTATGTACAAACTATAAGATTACTAAATCTAAATGACATCAGATCTAGTTTATCTTAACAATATAGAGAAGTAGCAACACAAAGAAAGGATTTTAACTACATGTTATTCAATAGTACAGTGTAAGTGGTATAATATGTACTCTGAGTCTGAAACTACACTGCTACATACTACCTTGACCTGATATTATGGAGTATTGATTTGTTGTTTGGTGGCAAGAGGGGTTGGGTTGGGTTGATTTGGGGGAGGAGACCAAACTGTGAAGTCATCGGTCTCATTGGATTAGGGAAGGATGGGGAAGGAAGTCAGCTGTGCCCTTTCAAAGGAACCATCCCGGTAATTGCCTGGAGCGATTTAGGGAAATTGCGGAAAATCTAAATCAGTATGGCCGGACGCGGGATTGAACTGTCGTCCTCCCGAATGCGAGTCCAATGTACTAACCACTACGCCACCTTGCTTGGTGGTTATTGATTTGGTTGCTCCTTGGAATAATGACATCCACATAACTAAAAAATGATAATTTGCTACTAAGACAAGCACCAATTCCCAGGTAATGTTTTTACTAAACATATTGACACAAAAAACTTTGATACTTACCATCCTGCTCAGTTTGACAATGAATTGCGGGGCTGCGGACACCGTCTCCTCCAGAAGTATAGGCAAGAACTTGCATGCTATAATTTGTGTATTTTTTCAGCCCATGTAGTATAGTCTCACTTGCAGATGTTATTTTTGTGTCTTTGGTGTTATCATCTAAGAGGAAAAGAAGGGGCAGAAACAAAATTCAGTAGTTATCTTTAAGTTCCCTGTGTTAATCAATGCAAATGCAGGAATTTTCAAATGATGGTAACAGTCAGACACTCAATAACATTTATTGTGTATACATCCATTTGAGATCAATCACAAACATGCACAGTCTGCAATAAATAAACAAACACAGTTAACTCTTGAAATAGAAGGCAATATTAACACTAACTATGATTATTTGAAGTGAAGAAATATATCAATACACAACTTGCTGAAACAAATAATAGTGTTGCTGGACTGACACATTCATAAGTGAAGAAAGATCTGCTGCAACTGTAGCATTTGTAACACTCAGAGAAATTGTTCTTGAGGAGAAACAAATGGTAGGGAAAAAGGGAATGGGAAGGACAACGAGTGAAGTTGTGATTCACAAGGAAAAGGTGAGCTTATATCCTGGCATATGAGAGAAAGAATGTGCAGTAAAGGAGTTGAATATTAAAGTGGTTTAACACTCAAAGTTACTAAATTACGAAACAGAAGTTGTGGCCAAAAATTCAGGAGGCAAAATATTTAGCACTGCCAATGACACATTTAAGAGTAAAAGTACATGACACCATTGGAGCATTGGGAACTATTAGATCCTTCCTCTGGGTGGAGAGATGTGTAAGTTGAAGCAGGTAGCACTAAGATAGTGTAGCCCTGCCATCACTACAGGCGGTGTCTTGAGTGGTCCACCCTTCCTTATTAATGTTTCCCAACCTATTTACCTCTCCTCCCCAATAAAAGAACTATTAGTTCTGAAAATCAGGATAGTGTCATCTACTATTAAATATTTTTCCTCCTGAAGATACACATAGTTCAAGACGGCAGAAGTAAAGAGTTAGGTGAAGTTGTACCTCCAGTTTTTATGAATTCTTGTAAGTTATCAGGCATTAAAGGAAAAAAAGAAATATAACAGCAATGCTCCGCAAAGTTCCAAGTATTGTGCTACACAAAAAAACTACAATGAAAAACCATCCAAATCCAAATGTAAGTGTGTTACGTATGACTTGCACCCTGACAAATCTAAACTCATTGAAACTATTAACTCACTGCTAGCAATTGTGCACAGATCAATGGAGGAAAACAAAGTGCTATCTCAAAGGCTCAGAAACATTGAAAGTGAATGTAATAAACTATAGACCACCAAGCAGGCCAAAAGCAGATGTAACAAATGAGAAGCATATATACTGGCGGAAGATAATGTCACTACTTCCGGTAGTCCAATGCATGCTGCTTGCTACACAAATCACAGCATCTGTACTATATTGTATGCAGTAAAAGATTTTTGTATGTTCCATCAAAGAATTTTATCAAAAAATGACAAATTAAATGCCAGGAGGAAAAGAAGACAAAAATTATGCAAACTGTGTGTCCACTCCAGCTCAAATTGTCACCTGAAAATAAAATCAATAGGTTATATCAAACCAGGTGCTCACACAGACAAAGTACTATCAACAGTAAACAATATTTCTTGAAAGATAACAAAGATCCATTATGATCTATGGTGGTTCATATGACGTTCCACACAACAAAGGTTTGCATGCTGCTGATGTCTTAAGAACAGCTTTAAACCACCTGATGCATTCTAATGGAACTGTACTTGATACTCTACAAAGGCATGACTCGGTATGATCTTCATGGGTAAATAAGGCAGTAATAGCTACAAATAGACATTATGCAGAAATCTGCAACAGTTCTGCACATGTTCATAGGGTAAAAGTAAAAAAATTTGATAAAGAACTTTACACCACTCATGGCCTTCACCTCAAATGGTGTGGGAAAAATCATCTAGCAACTACAATTTGTGACATCACTATAAATGCAAGGAACAATGTGAACTCAGGACAGTCAGATTTGAACAAAGAGTGCACCACAACACAACGAAATTGCAGGAATGGCAATACACAGACTACAATGGACAACTGGCTGGAGAAAAACAAGATAAAATGGCTTCTTCCCAATATTTCAGTGTGTGGAAACAGGTGAACTTGGAGAAAATACCTTGCCCACACCTTCAACTGAAACTTCTTTTTTAGAGTGCACTGTGTAACTTCTTCTACAAAACAAAAACTGACAATTTATAACCAAAACACTAGAGGCCTCTGCAGTAAGACCAATGAACTTGTAATCAATATTCATGAACTACAAGGTATAAACTATGCCTATGATCTGTGATTTAGTGAGCATCATATTAATTTTGGTGGAGAAAAATTGTGATAAATACACTGAGGCAACAACAGTCATGGGATACCTCCATGTGACGGACCTCCATTTGCCTGGTGCAGTGCAGCAACTCAATGTGGCATGGACTCAACAAGTCACAGGAAGCCCCTGTACATTTATTGAGGCAAGCTGCCTTTATAGCCATCAATAACTGTAAAAGTGTTGCTGGTGCAGGATTTTGTGCATGGATTGACCCCTCAATTATGTCTCATAAATGGGATTCATGTTGGGAGATCTGGGTGGTAAACCATTTGCTCGAATTGTCCAGAACGTTCTTCAAACCCATCATGAACAATTGTGCCACAATAACATGGCACATTGTCATCCATAAAAATTCCATCGTTGTTAGTGACATGAAGTCCATGAATGGCTCCGAATGGTCTCCAAGAAGCTGAACAAACAGAGTGCCCAGTCCATCCACATAAACACAGCCCACACCATTACAGAGCCACCAGCACCTTACACAGTCCCTTGCTGACAACTTTAGTCTATGGCTTCATGAAAACTGTGATACACTCAAACCTTGCCATTAGGCAACTGAAATTGGGATTCATAGGACCAGGCCACAGCTTTCCAGTCATCTAGGGTCCAACTGATATGCTCACAAGTCCAGGACAGTTACTGCAGACAATGTTGTTGTGATGTTGCCAGAGGCACTCGTGTCGGCTGTCTGCTGCCGTAGCCCATTAACACCAAATTTCACTACACTGTCCCAACGGATACATTTGTCATATGTCCCACACTGATTCCTGTGGTTATTTCATGCAGCGACACTTGTCTGTTAGCGCTGATATCTCTACACACGTGCTGCTGCTCTTGGTTGTTAAGTGAAGGCTGTGGTGTGAGGTAATGCCTGAAATTTGGTATTCTCGGCATGCTCTTGACACTGTGGAGCACAGAATATTGATTTCCATAACAATTTCTGAAATGGAACACCCCATGTGTTGAGCTCCAACAACTATTTTGCATTCAAAGTCTGTTAATTCCCATAGTGCAGCCAAATCACATCGGAAACCTTTTCACATGACTCACCTGAGTACAAATGACAGCTCTGCCAATCCCTTTTATACCTTGTGTACACAATACAACCACCCTCTGTATATATGTATATCGCTAACCAAGGATGTTTGACACTTGAGTGTAATTATTACTTAGCAACATAATTATGCAGCAAATACAAAGATAAGGGTGGTGTTGCCATATACGTTAAATATACTGTTACTTGTAGAACAACTAATGGGGAAAGTTATTGTTTAGGACAACATTTGGAAAAAAGTGCCATAGAATTTTTTTAAAAATAATTCTCATACCCCAGAAGTAACACTATACAGAGTTCCTTCAGGGAATTCTAATCTCTTTTTGAGGCAGATGCACTCCTAAAACACAGGGTGTACATGAAGTCCAGGAACACTTGCAATTATTTATTGCACAAGAACCAAACATTGTACAGATATCATACATATGTCATTTTGAAGAGAAACCTGAAAGTTTTTTTTCATGTATACTGCCAAAGTGTAGTTTGGTAATTTGTCGATAGTCAGGGCTAGTTGCAAACATGGTGAGTTCAGGTGTGGAGCAAGCTTTATGTGTATTGGAGGTTGACAAAAACAAGTGTGCAACGGCTGTTCAATGGAATTTTAGAACCAAGTACGGTAAGAAGCCACCGACAAGGAAGGCCATTTACTACTGGCACAACAAATTCGTTACGACGGGTTGCTTGTGCCCGGCAAAGAGAAGCGGACATCCCAGTGTGAGTGAAGTGAATGTGGAGTGCATATGAGAGACATTCATAAGGAATCCAAAGAAATCAGTGCATCACGCATCCCATGAACTCAAAATGGCTCCAATGACAGTGTGGAAAGCCCTATGACAGAAGCTGTCTATGAAACCATTCAAATTGAAGCTAGTGCAGAAGCTCAATGATGACTACAAAGACAAGCGTTTTGAGTTTTGTTCACAGTTGCAAGAACTGAGTGAGGGTGGGTACGGCATTGTTGATAGCCTAATTTTTAGCGACGAAGTAACTTTTCACACTAATGGGAGAGAGAACAAGCATAATTGTCAAATCTGGGGTACAAAATATCCACACGAATGCATTGAATCTGAGCATGCTTCCCCAAGGGTGAATGTTTTTTGTGCCTCATCACGTCGAAAACTGTACGGGACATTCTTCTTCGCCGAGAGTGCTGTCACTGGATATTCCTACTTGGACATGTTGCACCAATGGCTGATGCCTCAAATGCAATAAAACTCTCCATTCATCTTTCAGCAGGATGGGGTTCCATCTCATTTTCATCATGAACTTTGTGGGTACCTGAACACGGAGCTGCTGCATTGATGGATCGTCTGTGCTACAGAAGGGGACAGTTGTTTCATGAAATGGCCTGCCCAATCACCAGATCTCACTCTGTGTGACTTTTTTTTGTGGAGACACATTAAAGATCTGCTGTAAGTACCACTTCTACCATACAATGTAGCAGAGCTCCGGGAGAGAATCCGGGAAGTGACTGCCGCAGTCGACGATGCTGTTCTGGGACTGGTATGGAGTGAATTCGCTTACCGTATTGACATCTGCTGGGTCAATCATGTTTTCCGCATATCAAATGTTTGTAAAAAAAACTTTCAGAGTTTCTATTCAAAATGCAATATGTATGACATCTGTCAATCTTTAGTTCTTGTGCAATAAATAATTGAAAGTGTTCCCGGACTTTATGTGCACCCTATATGTATTGAAACACAGAAAAGATGTGACAGTGCTTGGGAACATCAATATAAATTTTCTCAATTCCAGACCTAGAAAATTTGATTTCCACATATAATCTTGCTTCTGTGGTTAGTTTCCCTACTTGCATAACTTCCACACAAGTACACTAATTGATAATATATTTAGCAACAACACTAAAATAGGGGAAGACAAGTCCTGAGTGGTCTCTCTGACCATAATGGACAAAGATTTGCTATCAACAGTGCAAGTATCTATCAGAGTGAAAGTGGCCCCACTGGAAAGCTGCTAGGATAATTAATGATGAAACGATCCAGACTCTTAAATCACATCTCTAAGACACAGAATTAATTGAGATTGAGCCAATTCCAAGCACAAACTTTTCCACAATGAAGTGGCACTGATATTTGAAAGTACCTTCCCAAATATAATGTATAAGACCCAAACCAAGAAATTGACAAAAAAGGTCTAGAGATATTTAGCGAGTCACGGAGGAATGTATATCGGAAACAGAGATTAGAGGCTATAGGAGGGGGAGTGTTCATTGCCGCTGACAAAAATATTCTCTCTATTGAGGTCGAAGTCGAGACTGACAGAGAAATTATCTGGTCGCATGTAACAGGTCTAGGTGAAACCAAGCTATTTTTTTGATGTTTTTACTGGCTGTGACAGTTCTAGACTCATTCAAAGATTGTCTATGGTCAGTAGTGTATAAGAAATACCCAGATCATGCGTTTTACTAGTTGGAGGCAACTTTAATCTACCAAGTATAGATAGGGATGTCTATGAATTCATTGCAGGGGATACAGACAGACAGTCCTGCAAAGTACTTCTGAACATGTTTTCTAAATACTGTTTTGAGCAGATAAATCAGCAGCCCACATGCAATGAAAATATCTTAGAATTTGCAGCTACAAATAGGCTAGATCTTATCGACAGCAGCAGTATAGAACAGGCATTAGCGATCATGATGACGTATCAGTTAAGAATGCCAAGAGAGTGTCTTTGCTAGAAAGAGTAGTTAAGCAGTTGTTAGCATCTCACTCAGACAGTGAAGTGACATCCCTTAAAGACATTGGCACCTTACTTAGCTCATATTTATTGTCAATCTCTAGCCCAGTACAAAGTCCGAAGTGATTGGAAAAAAGTGCAAGTGAGTCTTGTGCAGAAGAAGGGCAAAACAATGGCCCCACAAAATTACAGACCAATATCCCTAACATTAGGTTGCTGCAGAATCCTCAAACATATTCTCAGTTTGAATATAATAAATTTTCTTCAGACCAAAAAATGTAATAAAAAGGAAGAGATATATGTAATTTGTCTTCTTCTGGTAGATACTGAATTGAGCAGATGCAAAGGAAGGTGTGCTCATGATTTTTAATAGCTTTGCTTAAATAAATATAAGTTTCAAAATACTTTGGCATTGACTAAATTAATTAACAATCTAGTTAACAATTTTATCTTTCCTAAAAGAACACAGAAAGAAAGTTATTGAGGAAAGAACAAAAGGATTTCTCAGCCATTTGCTGAAAGTGTTGGTGAGGAACACGTGAAGCAGGTAATCATCACCTTATGATGTGCAGGAGAAACATGTTGAGCACATCTCATAGCCTTTACACTTAGTCACCAGCACTTGCCTCATTCTGTACAAAATGTGACACTCATTGTCCAGGCTGCACAGACCTGAGGATGTCTATTGGCTGGAGATGTGCGTGGTCAGCCACTGCTCTCCCGGCTATTTTGCAGACTTTACAGACTGTGGAGCCACTACTACTCAGTCAAGTAGCCCCTTGATTGGCATCACGAGCTGAATACGTCCCATATCAGTACTCTCATTGGGAAAAATCCTCATCAGTACCAGAGATCGAACTTGGGACCTCTGCGAGGCAGCTGTCTATACTGATCATTCAGTTATGGAGATGGACAAAAATTGAATAAACCTATGCTCAAATTAAAGACACTATTGTTATTCTTAGGTGAGCTTCTATCTCACACAACTTTCTTTCCATTCAAAAATTATGTGTTGCGTCCAAAATGGCAGATGCTAAAACTGTCATCGCATTGGTCACCATGACCACAAAACCATGCCGCCAGGTTTATCATATTGCTAACATAGTGTCACAGGTTCTCTCCCCTCATTTCATTTTATGTGACTTTTTTGTTTATCCACCTGCTTTTGTTTTAGAAGAGTGTCAACTCTTGTTAATACCTCTCTCCTACATGCCAAACTTCACAGAAGTGAGGTTGTGTGGGAGGATCATGAGCCACACCAGGACTGCTCTGGCAGTAAAAGCATTACCCATTAACGACACTGTTCCAGGCTCAAATTCCAGTCAGGCACACGGTTTTAATCTGCCAGAAAGTTTCAGGTTTCGTTTTTGTTTAAGTGTAGTGTAGTTATTGAACCTAAAAGAAGTAAAATCACTTTTATTCATGCTTAATAACTGATCATAAAAGTTGCACATTCACTTTTTAATAAAGGAGGAGATTCCTAACTAGGAAGATAAAAATAAATGATGACGTAATCAGTAAAAGGGCTCCACAGAAACATAAAAATATGAAAGGTCACAGACTGGTTGAACTCTGCAGTCAGTATACCCTCATCTCCAAATCCATCTACTCCAAAAGTGGGCTAAATAAACATAAAACTTGAAAATATCCTGACTGGACAAAAGTGGAAAGGCAACTGGATCATGACCACCTTGGGCAACTCCTTTTACAGAGACATCTACATTGTTTACATACTAAGTGCAGTGCATATGGGTTCATACCACTATACTGTCAAAATCAAATTTAAATTAATTCACATCTCTGAAGATGAAGAAATCAAAACCTGACAAAGAAAAGAGGATTTACAAACCATGACAATTAGTCAGAAATTACAAATATCAAGAAACCACATGAACCACAAAATTAACAGACAATTCAGAACAACCAATACCAATTATTGACCAACAAGGTGAAAACCTGGAATCCTTAAACCTATGTAAAAGGCATGATTGGTCAACTTCAAAGTGTAACATAATTCATGAAGAAAGGCACCAGGCATGTTTAAAATTACAAATCCACAAATGAGAAGAGCATTTATTCTATAAACTCCAAAAGTATCATCCGAATTATCAGATGGATCAAGAAAAAATATCAGAATGAAATATTTTATCAATTATTATATTTCACCGAGGCCTTCCAGAGACTATTACAAAACCTTCCTACAAATACGAAACACCACCCACCCACCCCTCAACAACCCTGGTATAAGTAACAATATTGTGAAAAAGATAGTTGCTACTCAACATATAGCGGACACGCCGAGTCGCAGATAGGTATAACAAAAAGACTGTTGGATCAGAAAGTGGCTTTCAGTCAGCAAGGCCATCATTGAAAACAGACAACATGCACACACAAACACACACACACACACACACACACACACACACACACACAGACACACACACACACACACACACACACACATACATACACACAAATGCAACTCACACACACATGACCATAGTCTCTGGCAGCTGAAGTCAGTTATCTGTACCACATGATGGGAGAAACTACTGGGTGGTCAGAATAAGGAGGGGCCTGGGGTGGGGAAAGGGAGGTACAGTAAGGTAGGGGTGGGGTATGGTAAAGTGCTGCTTGTGGGATGTACAGGGGTGAGGTGGAGAGAGGGTAGGACAGCTAGATGCAGTCGAGAGGTTAGACGGAGGGTGAGGGGGGAGCAATGGAAAAGGAGAGAAGTAAAAAGACAGAGGATGTGTTGGTGAAATAGAGGGCTTTGTAGTGCTGGAATGGGAACAGGGAAGGGATTAGATGGGTAAGGACAAAGGCGAACGAACATAGAGACCAGGAGTGTTATGGGAAGGTAGGATATACTGCAGGGACAGTTCCACCCTGCGCAGTTCAGAAACGCTGGTGTTCGTGGGAAGGATCCATATGGCACAAGCAATGAAGCAGTCATTGAAATAAAGGAAATTGTGTTGGGTGGCATGCTCAGCAACGGGGTGGTACAAGTGTTTCTTCGTCTTAGTTTGTCGGGGGCATCGTGTGGACACACAGCTTTCGTCATGCCCACATAGAATGCAGCACAGCTTTTAGATCATGACTGGTTTCACAGGTAGCCCTGCCTTTGTGCGTTAGGTGATGTTTGTGACCGGTGTGGAGTAGGTGGTGGTGGGAGGATGTATGGGACAGGTCTTGCTTGCATTTAGGTCTATTACAGGGATATGAGCCGTGAGGCAAGGGGTTGGAACCAGGGATTGTGTAAGTATGGATGAGGATATTGTGTGGGTTCAGTGGGTGGCGGAATACCACTGTGGGAAGGGTAGGAATGATAGTGGGTATGACATTTCTCATTTCGTGGCATGATGAGAAGAAGTCGAAACTCTGGTGGAGAATGTAATTCACTTGCTAAAGTCCTGCATGGTACTGAGCTTGTACAGGTTTCAATTAGACCCTCAGTATATTTTGAGAATGACTGCTTGAGACTATAGATGTGACAGCCAAGGGTGGCTAGGCTATATGGAAGGGACTTCTCGGTATGAAATAGGTGGCAGCTTTTGAAGTGGAGGTATTGCTGGTGGTTGGTAGGTTTGATATGGACAGCAGTACTGATGAAGTCAGTCACCTTTGAGATGGAGGTTATCATTGAAGAAGGTGGCTTGCTGCATTGAGTAGGGGCTTCTTGGGTTGAGTATGACTGTATGAAGCAAATGGGGGAGAAGATGTTGAGGTTCTGGAAGAACTAGTTCACAAAGTTGTCATCAATGAATCTAAACCAGGTGATGTGTTTGGGATTCTGGGTGTTTAGGAAGGATTCCTCTAGGTGGCCCATGAATAGGTTGGCATAGGATAGTGCCATGTGGACATCCATAGCCATACCTCTGATCTGTTTGCAGGTGATGCCTTCAAAGGGGAAGTAATTGTGGGTGACAGTATAGTTGGTCATTCCGACTACGAAGGAGGCTGTTGGTTTGGAATCCATTGAGCACTGGGAAACGTAGTGCTCAATAGAGGTAAGTCCATGGGCATAAGGGATGTTAGCATAAAGGGAGATGGCATCAACAGTGACAGGCTGTGGAGAGTTGGTGGAGGAAATGCTTGGTATATTTTGTAAAGGAGGGTACGTTCCAGGTAAGAGGCTGAAGGTGTTGGTCTATGAGAGCAGGTACTCTCTCAGTGGGGTCACAGTAACCAGCAACAATGGGACATCTTAGGTGGTTGGATTTACAGACTTTCGGAAGCATGTAGAAGGTAGGAGTGTATGAACTAGTAGCGGTGAGAAGAGAGATGGACTCTGGGGAGAGGTTCTGGGATGGGCTTAAGGATTTAGAGACCCTGCTGGATTTTTGGATTGGAGTCAATATGGCAGAGTTTGTACGTGGATGAATCTGACAACTGGCAGAGTCCTTCTGCCAGCTAATGCTTGCATTTGAACAAAACCATGGTGGAACCTTTGTCAGCAGTTAGGATTTTAAATTCAAAATAAGTTTTTAGTTGCTGGTTTGCAGTTTTTTCTGTGGATATAGGGTTAGTTTGCATGTTGAGTGATTTAGGGAATGACGGTGAGGCAAAGTTTGAGGTTAATAAATGCTGGACCATTAAGATGGGTTGATTTGCAGCAGTTGGGGCTGATCACAGCTGGATAGAGGAGTGAACTAAGTGATGCAGGGTTCACCATTGGTCTTTGGTTGGTGGCCAAAAATTATTTTCACAGTAGGGACTGGGACAATGAGAGTAGTTCTTTAAAAAGGGCTAACTGTGAAATCAGTCATGTGATCTACAAGCTAAGCTGCAGCCACTATGCTACTTTCTGTTTGGGCATGACAACTAACAAGCTATCTGTCCACATGAATGGCCATCGACAAACTGAGGCCAAGAAACGCCTGGACCACCCCATTGTTAAGTATGCCATCCAACATGACATTCTTCATTTCAGTGACTGCTTGACAGCCTGTGCCATATGGATCCCTCCCACCAACACCAGGTTTTCTGCGTAGATAGCACCTCTCCCTGCAATATATCCTGCGTTCCCATAACCCTCCTGGCTTCGATCTTCATTAGTCATTGCCCTTACACATGTAGCCCCTTCCTTATTCCCATTCCAACACTAAACAGCCCTCTATTCCACCAATGCATTCAGTGTTTTTAGTTCTCTTGTTTTTCGCTACCCCCTCTCTCCCCTACCCTCCGTCTAACCTCCCAACTGCACCTAGCTGTCCTACCCTCTCTCTCCACCTCATCCCTGTATGCTCCCACAAGCAGCACTTTGCCGTCCCCCATCCCTACCCTGCTATCCCTCCCCCCTCCTCACCCCAGCCTCCTCCTTAATCCCACAACTCAGCTTCCTCTCCCATCATGCACTGCTACTCGCATTCTGGCTTCAGCTTCCAGAGACAGTGGTCATGTGTGTTGAATTACATTCTGATTGTGTGTGTGTGTGTATGTATGTGTGTGTGTGTGTGTGTGTGTGTGTGTGTGTGTGTGTGTGTGTGTGTGTACATTGTCTTTTTTGACAAAGGCCTTGTTGACCAAAAGCTCATTTTCTGACAGTCTTTTTGTCGTGACTATCTGTGACTTAGCATCTTCGTTATATGGTGTGTAGCAACCGTCTTTTTCTTACTATTCTAACATTCCATCCTGAACATTCATTAGTATGAGTAATTTTTCATCAAAGATTCATTTTATACAGCAAGATTAAGCAACAATATTATGAAAAATGGTAGTTGCTATACAGTGGAGATACTGATAAAGATAAAAAAACAACTAGAGCAAGGAGTAGGTGAATACCAGGGAGGCTTCATGCCTTGGAAAGGCTGTGGAGAACAATATCATCACCTCAAAAATATTTGTGACATATTACAGGAAACAAAAACAACCTCTTGAAATAATGTTTGTAGGTTTTTAAGAATATGTATGAGTATGTTCATATACCTCCATTACTAAGAGGTTTAAGAAATTTTTGATTACATCCAAAATCTATGAAATTAATAGAACTCATTTTAACTAAGAAAACATCTTTCAGTCAAGGACAGAGAACAATTCACCACACTATTACCTATAATAGAAGGGGTTAAGACCAGAAGACTGCTTGCCACCATCATAAATTGCATTTGGGGATTTACAAAAAACGAAGCAGATAAAACCAAGGAATTCAATGACAAACAAATCAGACTACAAACTATGATCAACAAACAAACAATGGTTATTTAAAACAACGAAAGAACACTGATATCCAAGAAAATGAAGCAGTTCAGGGCCAAAAGAAAACAAAAAATCTTTGTGTGTAAAATTGATGAAAGTGGTCCATGAAACACGATACATGTGGACACTTACTTCGATTCCTCTCTTGCCGCCACTATTCAGGAGTAACAGGATAAACACTGACATCAGGTTTCACTCTCAACCCTCACTTCATTACATATTTATCACTACCAACAATAATACACTGCAAAAACACTCCTTACACTCACACATACATACTTATGATATACTATACTGAGCAATCATGCATCAGTACTTTAGCATATTCCATAAACATCAACACAAGTGGATCACAATATTAGGGCACTAAAAATGAGTAAATTAACATGCATAAACAGTCTTAAAAAAACCTTATGAGTGTGTAATTTCATTAATGCAGTTCAGCTTTCAAATATTCCCAAATCCCTGAGGTGCTGCTTTCATTACAAATTTCACCTACTACAAAGTTCACAGTTAAAGAAGGAAGGATGATTAGTAACTGAAGACAGTATTATTTCTACCTGTAGTACAAGCTTTTATAATGTAACATGGACAAAGAATGTATGAAATACAAAGAAGGTAGAATTTTTGGATTTTTTTTTCACTTCTATAGCTATCACATTACTATACAAAACTGGTTTTCTAATGCAATGCCAGAATTTTAAAAGGAAAAAAAAATCCTTTCTTAACTGTTTGGACTCAGAATCTATATACAAAAAACATGAACCTCAAAATTCTCAAAACCTTGAAAAACTAAAAACTCACACAATTCAAAATCAAACCACAAAAACTCAAATCCTAATTTCAATGTATGCTCAACTCATTCCAAGGTTGTCCTTCTTGACAGGATCTATGTAGCACAAAGAATAAATGAATGAATAAAATAAAGTCTTTACTCACCATACCAGCTATCACTGGGGCCATAAACAACCTTGTATCCCTTAATGACTCCATTCACAGTGCTGAGTGGTGGAGATACCCATGACACTCTGATTGTCTGAGAGGTGAGAGTGGTGCAGGTTGTATCCTGAGGTGGTTGCTCTGGGATGCCCTCAGCTGTGTACTGACGCACTTCTTCTGACATTGGGCCAGCACCAACTTTGTTGAAAGCTTGGACTACTACAGCATACTGAGTGTACGTCCTATGTAATAAACATTTCAGTGAGATTCTTGTGCTTTATAAATCTAGACACGTTCATTCACATATTGCTGTTGCACCTTGCCATTAGTGTAAATTAAAACATAGCGAAAACTTTGCATCTCCATTGAAACTGTAATACTTTGTTTATAACTGAATATTTGTGGCAGCATAGAATTTTCTTAACTATATCTCCTTACAATAAGTCAAAAATAAATTTAAAAACAGAAAAAAATTACAACTGTGAAAAGTGGAGCTTACAGGCTCTTATGAACATGTAAGAGTCATTTATTACATTCTGCAAAACTTACAGAAAAGTGACAAAATTATATTGCTGTGAGACAGAACTGCTGAACAGTATTTACCTTCAGATGAAATAATTAGTACTGTTGATAGACACTTACAGAAGAACACACACATACACTAGTCTAGTTTCCAGAACTAACAGTTTCTTCCTCAAGGAGGAGAGAATGATATGTCGGCATAGGTTGAAAGTAGAGACGAGTGATGTAGACTCTAGGATGAGAGGGACCCATCTGTTGTGATGAGGGGGCAAAGATGAAAAGGGAATGTTAAGGGGTGGCGGGGGGGGGGGGGGGGGGGGGGTGGCTGAGAGAGTCTTGGTCTCTGAGCCCTTTTCTTCCTTTGTCACCTTTTGTTATTATTGTTATTGGAGGAGACTTCAGTCTTCAAGCAGTCAACTAGGCTGATTATGGTTTTGTAAATGGTATGTGTGACAAGACATTTTGCAAAACATTACTAAATGCCTACTCTGACAACTAGTCGGAACAGATAGTTCTGGAGCCCATTCATGATGGAAATATAATGACAACAAACAAACCTGCCTTTATAGAAACTAGTATCAGTGACTAATGAAACAGTTCTAACAACAATGATTATTGCAGCCAAAACAAATAGGTAGATTTAGATGTTTAGTCAGTACAGTAAGAAGCAGTCACATCACATCCCAAAGAGGAGCTCAAAGTATTTACATCTGGGTAGGAGCATGTAGAAGATCTGTGGCTCAAGTTAAAGAATGACTGAGCATGCTCTGGTTCAGTACATACCTAATAGCACTGTTCACTAAAGGAGGGCTTGTGCACAGTGTACAGTACCTGTAAAGAAACTTCAAAGAAACAGCAACTTCCGCATGATGGGTGTAACACTATTCATATGGCTTTATGTAAAGAGATGCTGAATGAAACATAATTTGGCTATCAACAAGGCAATGTGTAACCCTTCAGTGACTACCATAGCAGAATATTATTGAAAAAGGACTCACACAAAACTCAAAATTAGTGACCAAACACTCACAAAACATAGAAACTGAAATTGAGGGTATAAAAGCAAAAGCATAAATGCTGTATTCCATTTTCACTTTTTCTTTTACTAAGGAAGATATAGGAGTAGTGCCCCAGTATAATCCTCACACTATTATAAGGATGAGAGATATAGATGGTGTCAGTGGTGTTGCAAAACACTTAAAATCACTGAAATCGAACATGGCTCCATGGTTTGATTCAATCCCTGTCACATTCTGAACACGATTTACAGCTGAGTTAGCTCCCATTTTAATCACAGTATATTGCAGATTCTTTGAACAAAACATTGTTTGCAGTGACACCAAACACACCTGCCTACAAGAATGGCAGCAGAAATGATTTGCAAAACACTAGAGCAGATTCTAACTTTAAACATTATGAGGTCTTTCAAAATAAATGGCCTCCCCCAGACAACCAGGACAGATTCAAAAAATAATGACCTTGCAAAATGAAACTTGCAATTTTCTTTCATGACACTCTAAAAGCCATAGGTCAAGACCATTATATGGATGCAGTATTTCTCGACTTCTGAAAAGAATTTGACTTGATACAATAACAACAGCAATTACTGTGAGCACACAAATATGGCATCACAAAAAGTGTCTATTACTGCACTATAGGTTTCTTGGTAGAGAGGATGCAGTACATCGTCTTTGATGGAGAGCCCTCCACAGGTAACAGGGAAGAGTGTTCATTCATTATATTGATGACCTTCCAGAAAGTATTAATGGCAACACAAGACCTACTGCAGATGATACAGTTATCTACGATGGAGTATATCTGAAAAAAGCTGCAGAAATATTCAACCATACCTTTAAAAAATTTGAAAGTGATGCAAAGATTGGAAACTTGGTTTAAATGTTCAGAAATGTAAACTTAAGCACTCCACAAAATGCAGAAAATAAATATTCAATGACGATAACAATAATGAGTCACAATTGGAATCAGCTGGCTCACACAAATACCTATGTTTACCAATTTTCATGAGTATGGAATGTCATGACTATATGCTCAATAACTGTAGGTAAGGCAAGTGGTAGATTTTGGTTCACTGGCAGAATACTAACAAAGGTCAGTCAGTCCACCAGAAAGACTGTTTGCAAAATCCTCATGCGAGCCCTCTAAGAATATTATCGAAGTATGATTAACAGGGGAGACAGAACATATACAATGAAGGGTGGCACGAATGGTCACAGCTATGTTTGACTTGTGTGAGAGCACCAAGGAAGTGCTGAAAAACCCAAATTGGCAGTCGCTTGTAGACATTCAACAATTATCCCACAGCTCTTTAAGTAGGCACTTAAAGAGTCTCGAGACCAGCCTTAAGTGAAGGATTCAAACCATCTAGAACTATTGTATATACCCCTAAATAATGCCACTGTAGAGGCAGTAACGGCAAGGTTAGAATAATTACACAGTATACAGGTACTATCCCCACACCACATACCAGGTGTGTAAGTGTGAAATGCGGATTTCAACAACAGATTTGGCACCAATGTAGTATGTGCTATAAAGATTTAACACTGCTCCATTTTGTTGGGTCATCAACAAGTGTCATACATGCATGAGATATAGACTGGAAAAGTGTCTGCATAGCGTTGTGTTGTAGTGTCCAATGTGTCAAAATTTGTACTGAACAAAGAGCATTCGCAAACAGCATTAATTTTTTGTTTCCATTTTTAGAAAACTGCTGCTGAATCATACTAATTACTTCCATTGCAAGATACGTGTGAGTGATGGTTTCGGAATTTAAAAAATGGTGACTTTGATGCTGCAAGACAAGGAACGTGGAAAACTGCCAAAAAACATGAAGATGTGGAATTTGAGGCATTGTTGAAGATTCTCAAACACAAAAACAACTCACCGAGCAACTGAGCTTTCATCAACAAGCTGTTTCCAATCATCTACAAGAGATGAGAAAGATTCAGAAGACCAGCAGGTGGATACCATATGAGCTGAATGGCAGGAAAATGGAAAAGCGCAAAAATATATGTGACATTTTGTTCGCTTGGTACAAAAGGAAATCATTTTTGCATCGTATAGTTAAAGGGGAAGAAAATTGGATTTATTTTGAGAACTCCAAGTGCAAAAAATCATGGGTAGCCCCAGGCACACCTTTCTCATCGACTGTAAGACTGAATCACTTTTGCAGAAAGACAACGCTCTGTGATTGGTGGGACCAGAGGGATGTACTCTACAATGAGCTGTTAAAATCTGGGGAAATGGTTAACACTAATTGTGGGAAATGGTTAATACAAAATGTTACCAACAACAATTGACCAACTTGAACCATTTGCTGCTTGAAAAAGGCCACAATACTGACAGAGGTAACACAGTCATTTTTCTTCATGACAATATTCCTTAACATATGGCAAAACTGGTTTCCAACACATTGGAAGTGCTAGGCTGGGAAGTTCTACACCATGCAACTCACTCATCAGACTTGGCTCCTTCCGATTACCACTTGTTTGCATTGATGTGTCATGCACTTACTGAGCAGTACTTTGGTTTATATGAAGATGTGAAAAAATGGCTCGATGAATGGTTCGCAGCAAAAGGGGAAAATTTTTAGTTGCATGGTATTCACAAATTGCCCGAAAGATGGGAAAAATACATAAGAAATGATGGAGTATGCTTTGAATAAAGCACTATTTATCACTCTTCTGAATTTAACTTCTTTTTTCTTGTTATACAAATAATCTGCCTTTCAAACATCTGGTACGTAATTGGAACACGAAGAAACCATAATATGTTGTACCATGCTAAATACTCACTGACATGCATTTTCCTCTGTTTTGCAGAGAATGTTTATAGCTGTATATGTATTGAGCCTTCTGAGAAGATTACTAATCTCCTCACATGGTCCACATACATAATTCTCCTGGTTCTATTACCCAAACCACCAACA
Source organism: Schistocerca serialis cubense (assembly GCF_023864345.2). NCBI lineage: Eukaryota > Metazoa > Arthropoda > Insecta > Orthoptera > Acrididae > Schistocerca > Schistocerca serialis. Next base: position 39,357,890 of record NC_064645.1, on the reverse strand, counting down.
ACTATCAGCCAATAAGAGCATCCAACCCTCTTCCAAAACCCTTACCCAATACCACCTGTCATTGACATCAAATATCTTTCATAGTAAGCTTCCATTATGATTCCCAAAATGTTATTCCACCCATCCTAGACAAAAATCTAATTTTATTTCACTTCTGCTCACAACCAATATAATATGGATCACATTCATGTGAAAGTCTCTGGTGCAAGAGGTGGCCGCCTACAGCACACTCTATTACAGTATTCTCACCAGTATATCTCATACCATTATAGATAGCATCACCTATGAAAGCAATTGTATCGGGTATACCAATTCTACTGAAAGGTCTGCACAGATTTCTACATGAGTAGTGCCACCAACCAATATGAAAGTCTATTGCCAAACTGAGCATAGGGGTAACGTTGATAACACTGTAGAAAGTGCTGTTTGGCACAACATGCTTGTCAACATCAGTTTTATAGTGTGTTATTTAGACCCCTCCTCTGCCACTGCCCAAGAAACTCTTTAAACAAAGTACCTGGAAACAGTCACTACAAGATAAGCTTTCAGTCCTGAAATCCTTCTGGTCTCAGTCTTCACTAATGCTTGTCTTCCACCCAAATTTGGAAGCCTGAGAGCTTAAAGGTGGAAGACCTTCCAACTTTAATCTCTCACATTTTCAAATCTCGTCTGGTGTAGTTCCCAACAACTAGTCCTTCCTTCTTATCCCATCCAGAAAGTCTCCCCTGAACTGGGGTTCTGGATGACTCTTATGAGCTGTACCCTTTTCTCTAAACCTCTCCACTCTTTTTCCTTTAGTCACTTCCTTTCCCTTCAACTCTTCTGTCAAAAGAAGGAGCCACTGGCTCCGAAGGCTTGTGAAAGTTCAATCCTTTTGTGTGTGTGTTCCCCTGCTGCCACTTGGTGAGTAAATTTTTATATCTGTCTGTTTACATTATATTATCAATAACTGATTATTTTTGCTGTTAATTGTGGTGATGACTATTGCAGACAGAATAGCTTATGTTGTCTGCAGCCTTGATACGTTCCAGACTCTGTAGAGAGACTCCAAGCAGAAACTACTATATGTAAAATTAATTCACAGTAGAGTAGGGCATACAAGGTTCTTGTTGTGGTCTTCAGTCCTGAGACTGGTTTGATGCAGCTCTCCATGCTACTCTATCCTCTGCAAGCTTCTTCATCTCCCAGTACCTACTGCAACCTACATCCTTCTGAATCTGTTTAGTGTATTCATCTCTTGGTCTCCCTCTACGATTTTTACCCTCCACACTGCCCTCCAATAGTAAATTGGTGATCCCTTGATGCCTCAGAACATGTCCTACCAACCGATCCCTTCTTCTAGTCAAGTTGTGCCACAAACTCCTCTTCTCCCCAATTCTATTCAATACCTCCTCATTAGTTATGTGATCTACCCACCTAATCTTCAGCATTCTTCTGTAGCACCACGTTTCGAAAGCTTCTATTCTCTTCTTGTCTGAAATATTTATCGTCCATGTTTCACTTCCATACATGGCTACACTCCATACAAATACTCTCAGAAACGGCTTCCTGACACTTAAATCTATACTCCATGTTAACAATTTTCTCTTCTTCAGAAACGCTTTCCTTGCCATTGCCAGTCTACATTTTATATCCTCCCTACTTCGACCATCATCAGTTATTTTGCTCCCCAAATAGCAAAACTCCTTTACTACTTTAAGTGTCTCATTCCCTAATCTAATTCCCTCAGCATTACCTGAGTTAACTTGACTACATTCCATTATCCTCGTTTTGCTCTTGTTGATGTTCATCTTATATCCTCCTTTCAAGACACTGTCCATTCCGTTCAACTGCTCTTCCAAGTCCTTTGCTGTCTCTGACAGAATTACAATGTCATCAGCGAACCTTAAAGTTTTTATTTCTTTTCCATGGATTTTAATACCTACTCCGAATTTTTCTTATTTGCTTACTCAATACACAGATTGAATAACACCGGGGAGAGGCTACAACCCTGTCTCACTCCCTTCCCCACCACTGCTTCCCTTTCATGTCCCTCGACTCTTACAACCGCCATCTGTTTTCTGTACAAATTGTAAATAGCCTTTCATTCTCAGTATTTTACCCATGCCACCTTCAGAATTTGAAAGAAAGTATTCCAGTCAACATTGTCAAAAGCTTTCTCTAAGTCTACAAATGCTAGAAACATAGGTTTGCCTTTTCTTAATCTAGCTTCTAAGATAAGTCATAGGGTCTGTATTGCCTCACGTGTTCCAATATTTCTATGGAATCCAAAGTGACCTTCCCCGAGGTCAGCTTCTAACAGTTTTTCCATTCATTTGTAAAGAATTCGTATAAGTATTTTGCAGCCATGACTTATTAAACTGATAGTTCGGTAATTTTCACATCTGTCAACACCTGCTTTCTTTGGGATTGGAATTATTATATTCTTCTTGAAGTCTGAGGGTATTTCGCTTGTCTCATACATTTTGCTCACCAGATGGTAGAGTTCTGTCAGGACTGGCTCTCCCAAGGCTGTCAGTAGTTCTAATCGAATGTTGTCTACTCCCGGGGCCTTGTTTCGACTTAGGTCTTTCAGTGCTCTGTCAAACTCTTCACGCAGTATCGTACCTCCCATTTCATCTTCATCTACAGCCTCTTCCATTTCCATAATATTGCCCTCAAGTACATTGCCCTTGTATAGACCCTCTACATACTCCTTCCACCTTTCCGCTTTCCCTTCTTTGCTTAGAACTGGGTTTCCATCTGAGCTCTTGATATTCATACAAGTGGTTCTCTTTTCTCCAAAGGTCTCATTAATTTTCCTGTAGGCAGTATCTACCTTACCCCTAGTGAGATAAGCCTCTACATCCTTACATTTGTCCTACAGCAATGCCCATTTAGCCATTTTGCACTTCCTGTCAATCTCATTTTTGAGACGTTTGTATTCCTTATTACCTGCTTCGTTTACTGCATTTTAATATTTTCTTCTATCATCAATTAAATTCAATATTTCTTCTGTCACCCAAGGATTTCTATTAGCCCTCATCTTTTTACATACTTGATCCTCTGCTGCGTTCACTACTTCATCCCTCGAAGCTACCCATTCATCTTCTACTGTATTTCTTTCCCCCATTCCTGTCAATTGTTCCCTTATGCTCTCCCTGAAACTCTCTACAACCTCTGGTTCTTTCAGTTTATCCAGGTCCCATCTCCTTAAATTCCCACCTTTTTGCAGTTTCTTCAGTTTTAATCTGCAGTTCATACCCAATAGATTGTGGTCAGAGTCCACATCTGCCCCTGGAAATGTCTTACAATTTAAAACCTGGTTCCTAAATCTCTGTCTTACCATTATATAATCTATCTGAAACCTGTCAGTATCTCCAGGCTTCTTCCATGTATACAACTTTCTTTTATGATTCTTGAACCAAGTGTTAGCTATGATTAAGTTATGCTCTGTGCAAAATTCTATCAGGCGGCTTCCTCTTTCATTTCTTAGCCCCAATCCATATTCACCTAGTACGTTTCCTTCTCTTCCTTTTCCTACTACCAAATTCCAGTCACACATGCCCATTAAATTTTCGTCTCCCTTCAGTATCTGAATAATTTCTTTTATCTCATCATACATTTCTTCGATTTCTTCATCATCTGCAGAGCTAGTTGGCATATAAACTTGTACTACTGTAGTAGGTGCGGGCTTCATGTCTATCTTGGCCACAATAATGCTTTCACTATGCTGTTTGTGGTAGCTTACCCGTACTCCTTTTTTTTTTTTTTTTTTTTTTTTTTTTTTTTTTTTTTTTTTTTTTTTTTTTTTTTTTTTTCATTATTAAACCTACTCCTGCGTTGCCTCTATTTGATTTTGTATTTATAATCCTGTATTCACCTGACCAAAAGCCTTGTTACTCCTGCCACCAAACTTCACTAATTCCCACTATATCTAACTTTAACCTATCCATTTCCCTTTTTAAATTTTCTAACCTACCTGTCCGATTAAGGGATCTGACATTCCACATTCCGATCCGTAGAATGCCAGTTTTCTTTCTCCTGATAACGACGTCCTCTTGAGTAGTCCCTGCCCGGAGATCCAAATTGGAGACTATTTTACCTCCGGAATATTTTACCCAAGAGGACGCCATCATCATTTAACCATACAGTAAAGCTGCATGCCCTCGGGGAAAAATTACGGTTGTAGTTTCCCGTTGCTTTCAGCCATTCACAGTACCAGCACAGCAGTTTTGGTTAGTGTTACAAGGCCAGATCAGTCAATCATCCAGACTGTTGCTCCTGCAACTACTGAAAAGGCTGCTGCCCCTCTTTAGGAACCACACGTTTGTCTGGCCTCTCAACAGATACCCCTCCGTTGTGGTTGCATCTACGGTATGGCTATCTGTATCGCTGGGGCACGCAAGCCTCCCCACCAACAGCAAGGGCTATGGTTCATGGGAGGGGGCGTTCTACAAGGTATAACTATATAAATTAAAATTATGTACAAGCCACGATCACTCCAAGTGCTATACACCAATCACAGCAGTCATATTTCAGAACAAGCCGCCATGTAAGATTGCTATTTATCATTTTATATGTTAGAAGACACTGCTTTAGCATGACATCAGCATGTTGTGCAGCTACTGTTTGCAGGTGAAAAAGAAACATCCGATGTGCTACAAATATCTGAGATGTTGTAATATGGCAGTTTTCACCATATTTCACAGTTTTCTGTTTATTTCACCAGGCAGGTTTTAAATTTTTATTTTGAGGTGAACATAAAATGAAAGAACCCTCAAAATTGCAGGTTTTAAGGTATAATCTGTGGCTGTAGTGTGTTAGGAAAAGGCTCCATTACCTTGTACATCATTAGGAGAAGTGAGAGTCTTTTCAATTATGTACTCTACAGTATTTCTAGTGGCAAAACCCACTTTTTTTCCCTAATAGGTCTAGTATATGACATACAATTTTGAAATGTATTTCTTGTTTGTTTATGGATTCGCAATTTGCTTATGTCAGTTGATTTTATGAGTATTTGTAAAATTGCTACTTAGGAGGAGAAGAAAGAAATTCTTGCACCGACTTTGATTTATGGCTTCTGTGCCCATTTATACTTTACGAGCCAGTAGTTAAGAAATTTCAAATTTTTTGTAAGCTAAGGTCTGTAAGCTTATTATGTAGTGAGCTAAACAAAGTATGTTAGTGTGGTGAGGTGGCTGTACTGGCTGTCGGGTGATGTAGCAAGTTGCCAGCCAAAGCTGTTTACTAAATTCTGATGAAGCATATTCTTTGAAACTCAATGTTTGAACTTAAAAGGTTGGTGATTGATATTGTTGCTGAATACAGAATACTGGAAATACATGCAAAAAGATAAGGCTGAGTTACAAGTGGCACAAGAAAAGATGGCGGCCGGAGCCCTTTGTCACGTATTGGCTTGGTCTGGAACACTTTGTGTTGACTGTCAAGTTTTCCCATTGCTGCCACAACATAGCAACAGTTCTATCATAGTTGCATGGTGAAGCTAAACATTGCAAGTTGTGTTGGCAATGCTGATTGTGGATTACATTAGCATTTCCTTTCTCACATCTCCCCTCTCCACAATGGCCTAAAATATTCCCATAACTCTGCTACCATCTGTGGCGCGAACTTTCCGTCTTTTGTGCCATTTATAACTTTTACAGTCACATCAAATGACAATAGAAAAAAAATGGGGCAAAGTTGAATGAGACGTCGAGTAAGAACGTAGAATCGAGGTAAACCTTACTAGGAACAAATGTAAAATCAGAGATTGTAAAATCAAAGTTCCACTGTATGTACATTATTTAACTGTATCAGTTAAAATTTGTATTTGAAGTATTATTCACATGCAAATATTAGAAGTGTGGTCCATGTACAGGCAGGGGAAAATAAAACTGACCCTGTTAACTAATGACATCAGATTGACCCATGTTAATGAACAACGTAGAAGGCGCTGGAAATGGCCACAGTTGATGTCGATGCAGTGCTTTGCTTGATTTATCAACAAAATTGTGAGACACACATAGCAATTCTAACTTACGGAGAGCAGCAATACCTTTTCTAATATCTAATATTCTGCTGTAGCTGTTCCATTGTGTGGGGATTATCTGAATGCACCTGCCCTTCAACTTGTCCCTTTATATAAAATCTACATGGATTGAGGTGGCCAGGTGATTAAGGTGGCCAGGATATTTCACTAACTCTGGTGACTGACCTGTCCTCACCAAACATCTCACTCACTCATGACGAGGTTGGCATGGCAGTGCTGCTCATCTGTGGAAGATACCCATGTAGTTATTCATCATGGATTAAATAGTTGCATCATTAAATAGTTTCATCATTAAAGAAACATGTTATGATGCAGATACCAGACACTGTGCATCAAACACCACTCTTGAGATTATGCAATTACTACTCAAAGTACTGACGGGGATTTTCTGATGCATAATGGTGCATGTTCTGTGAAATCATACTCTGACAGGCAGAACCTGGACACATCCAAAAAAATTGAAAACTGAGGATCTTAAAGTTTTGATTCCACTTTGCTCAGAAGCCACTGGCAGAATTCAACATGCAAAAGTTCATCTGGATGTTTAAACTCCTGCACAAGAGTCAGTTGATAAGGATACAGATGGGGGACCTTATGGATGATGTTCTGATGTGACAATCACTTAATTTACACTTGCAAAGATTAATGACACAGAGATTTCATCAGGCTTTGTTCCTGGTTTTTCTTCACTTGAGCAACATTTTCCAGTGTTCAAACAGTTTTAGGACAGTTATGGAAGGGCTCATTTCGTGCCATTTTGCCACTAAGTTTTGTGTCGCCGACTCTGATGGAAGTTTTGCCAAAACACCTCTAGTCTTAAACCCTTGTGCAATCAGTTTCCTACAAAATGTGCTTTGCATTAACACTTGGCAATTAACATCTTTTATTTTATCATGCACACCATTTTGTGTTGCACTCAACTGCTCACTAAGTACACTAGCTCCTTTCAGTCATTCAGACATAATGACACAGTGAAGTACCATGGACAGAACATGTGGGATGTATGCATGCTCAGACACGTGACAGCAGCCAACTGGTGCATCAGAACCACAGTTGTCAGCGATTTCTGTGATGAGCAGTTTTCCTCTTTATTGAAAGGGCTCCATTTGTGTCAGTCTTATAAATATTTTCCAGGTCAGTTTTATTTTCCCCATGTTGTACTAATTATTATTTACAAATATTCATTGTATACTTAATTAACTGATCATGGCATGCCTAATGCCAGTAGCATGCACTGTAATCAGAGCTAAAATGGGCCAGCACATAAATAAACATATTTCATTAATGCTGCCACTGTTTATGCAACTACTAAGTAACATTTCTTCTTAACATAACTGATGAAAACCAAAACAGTGGCACAATGGCACTTGATGGTGACTTACAGCTCAAAGGTTTGGCAACACAGAATCCATGAACTTGTGGCACTCAAGGTTGTAAATTTACTGCAGTATCTAAGCATAGTGTATAAAAAACCAAAACAGCAACAAAGTGCAACAGTTTTTGCGCATACAGTTTACAATGAGGTAAATGCCAATGATCCAAATTGCCATTATTATGACAAAGAACTAACTAGGAAATAAATGAAACATTTCCAGTAAATAGAGAAGATATATCTTTAAAGCGTATGAAAGAGACTGTTTAACAACTGGCATCTATTGTTCGAGAAAGTTTACATGGTCTGGTGGGGGGAGGGAGGGAGGGAGGGGGGAGGGTACTTTCATATAAATTTATATATGTATTCCACCATTTCTAACCAAAGTACATTACATGAAATAAGATACACACATGATACCAACAAAATATAGTGATCTTTATGGGATCGAACCACAAAAGGATTTCCAAGCAATAGAAGTTGGGGACAGGAATCAATCATTATGAATTCGATATAAGTAAAGACACAACGTGGAGAGAGCATACTAATGTTTGTTCAGGTTTACATGTGTGTGTGCGTGTGTGTGTGTGTGTGTGTGTGTGTGTGTGTGTGTGTGTGTGTGTGTGTGTAACTCGACTTTTCTATTAATGTATAAATGATAAAAATTTGTGTAGGTGTACTCACTTCAGGTCAGTTATCTGAAGATGATGCTCTTTGCCTTCTTCTTTGCTGAATTCAACAGTTTCAAACAAATATGGTGTGTCAGCTGATGCTGCCTTGTAACCCACATAATAACCAAGTATCTCTCCATTCCATTGATCCCGTTCTGGAGGTTTCCACAAAATCTTCAATGTATGTTGACCTTCAGCTTCAACCTTAACATTCATTGGTGGACCACTGGGTACTTTGGACAGAGGAAAGAAATGTGGATAAACTAATTCAACAAAGTGCCTCTTATTATGTAAAACCTATGTAGCTTCGTTCTATATTCTAAACAGATATTGTCGGAGATCATTAATAAGTCATATTTTCACATTTTAATGCAAGTTTTAAGCATATATTCCAGTTCCCAAGATGCAAAACAAACTCTGAAATGTAGGAATTACTGAGACACTTGGGGTATAACATCAGCTTACCAACTGATGAAATGAGGAATTCTAACATTCACATAAATGAAGTGATATGTATTGCATGTATAGCTCAGGAGAAATGTAAGATATAAAACACTAGCATTAATGGAAGTTTGTAGAAGTACTCTAAAAATTAAAGAAAAAGTCAATAATAACTCTGGGTACCTTCCTCAGCTGTTATAATCGTAACTGTATCAGATGGATCGGAAGTTCCTATGTCGTTCTCAGCTACAATACGCAAGTGATACGTTGTGGCAGGTTTAAGGTTGAAGACACCAGCAACTGTTTGTTGACCAGGAACAAGTACTCTATCTATGTCATTTTCCCATGTTCCTGTAATACATTACAAAAAGGGTTAGTCTGGCATGTCACGATAAGTCCAAATTATTTTCACAATAGAGCAGAAATAAAATGTGAAATTATTTAAATAAGGTGGTGAAATATGTTAATTACAGTTACAGTAAAAGATTTTAATGTACATAAATGACTATCACTGCAAACCTAAAGACAATGTAAACAGACATAATAGATACAAAGGAAAACAATAAAATGGAAAAAATCCTTTACTAGGTACAATAACTGAATGTCATATAACAACAACAAAATTATACTTCTTACATAATATTTTTCCAGCTTCCCTTATTTTTCAAAGCATCAAGTCATTATTTTGCCTAGTTGAATGTCACTAGAATTCATTATAGAATTTCATTTATATTGAATGTTTGTTCTCAAAATTCCACCACTATTAACACATTCAACATTGCTCTCACTCCTCTTCAATTGCACAGGTGAACTGGTGATTTTCCGGGAAATGTAAAGAATAATTACGAAATAGTCAAGCATCTAATAGCCAGAAATCTATCATCATTTTAAACACCAAACTTTATAGATTAAGAAACGTACGTGTGTGTGTGTGTGTGTGTGTGTATGTGTGTGTGTGTGTGTGTGTGTGTGTGTGTTTGTGTGTGTGTGTTTCTGTCAGAACTGGTCTATTATAGTTGCCAACACATGAAAAAGCTCCCCCCAGTAAAAGTTTTACAACTGCTCACAAAGATTTCAAGGGAAAAAAAACACTGCTTAACAATTACATATTTCTTTCATATTTAAATGATGAAAAATGATTACATGTTGTGGTATGCAAAGTTCAACATTGCATTCTTTGTACCACTAACTATTTGCTCTCTTTCCTTATCCTGCTGCCAGTCTCTTTCTTTCCTTTGTCAGGGCAGACTTTACAGTAGCACCATGTTGTTTACTTGTTTTTATTTAGGCCAGTGGTTGGTGTTGGATCCAATGACTGAATCTCTCCTCCTCAGCTACCAAGCCCATCCTAACTTTTTTAATAAATTCCAACATAGATATCTTTTACTTGCTGACCTCTTTGTACAAAATAAAACCAATCACAGCACACATTAGAAAAATGCAAAAGAAATTTTTTTGCACTACTTCATTGTTTTTCTTGGAAATGGGTAGTAGCTGTAAAGCTGATAGACACAGTCTCTGCTGGTCTTGTCCACCCTATAATCTATCATAATGTTTGGTTTTATTGTTCTTGTGTGACCTTCTTTTGAACATACAGACACCACTTTGGTGGTTGCCAGATGTTTTGTGGAGAAGGGCAATACACGAGGTGTGTTTTTTAAGTAAGTACCATTTTGAAACTAAAAAAAGACATGCTAAGATATCTCAATAATTTTATTTTTACATGAAAGCTGTACCTTAATCTACTTTTCTACATAATTCCGTCAATGTTGAGGCACTTGTCCTAACGTTGTACCAGTTTTTGAATACCCTCCTCATAAAAGTCTGCCGCCTGACTTATTAACCACTGCATCACCACTGTTTTGACTTCGTCATCGTCTTGAAGATGCTGACCACCCAGGTGTTTCTTCAAGTGCAGAAACAGATGGTAGTCAGTGGGTGTAAGATCAGGGCTGTACGGAGGATGATCTAGAGTTTCCCATAGAAAAGATGTGATGAGATCTTTGGTCTGATTCGCCACAAGCGGACGGGCATTGTCTTGCAGCAAAACGATGCCCTTCCTCAACTTCCATGGACTGTTGCTTTGATTCTGGTGTGACGTAGATCACCTATGTTTCATCGTCCATAACAATATGGATTAAGAAATCATCAGCGTCGTTGTGGTACCGCTCAAGGACAGTCGGCAGGACTCACCATTATCAGAGGCATCTTAAACACTCAGTACACAACGTAAACAAGGAAGAATCAGACTGTAATGGCGTCTGTGTGTAGATTAAGGCACAGGCTTTCATGTAAAAATAAAATTATTGAGATATCTTAGCACGTCTTTTTTTTAAAATTCAAAGCGGTACTTATTTAGAAAACACGCTTCATATATCACCTTATTTTTCCATTTTAGCACTACAATAGGACCCCCCACTCCTCCCAAAAAAGGTTTCCTTGTTTTGAAGCTTATGTATAAGCCCTTTCTGTTCTTCCTGACAGTTCTGACAGCTAGTGTCTGATGTCCCCACAACATGTGAAGCCGTCCCCACAACATGTGCAGCCACAAGTTGTGTATCATGCAAGAAATCAAATTTCAGCAAGTAGAAAAGATGTGCCCCTATGGGATATGGGTGCCACTCACACGGTCGATACATAGGGCCTGTATGGCATGCAGGTATTGTGTTGAATGTGTCCAGCAAAGCCTAACATACTAAGGGTACATTGGACTAAAATTGTCAGGCTATGCCATAACTTCTGGAGTACATTCATTTCTTACACTATAATCCAAATCTTGTTTGTAACAAAGGAAAATACAATTGAGTAAATATATTAATTATATGGCAGAATGGTTGGTCAAATTTTACCTCCAGAAGGCGAAATGTGTAATGATTTGGATAGACACACATAAAAGTAAAAGTGACGCACTACCTATCTACAGAATTAATAGTTTCTTCATTGAGGAGGAGAGAAGTATGTGTTGGGGAAGCTTAAAAAGAAAGGGCAGCTGATTTAGAGTCCAGAATAATGGGAATCAGTCTGTAGTGAGGACAATGAAACACAAAGATAAAGGGAAAGTGTCAGAGAGAGTATGTCAGAGATGCACAGTGCTAGCTGCAGTCCAGACATGACAAGTACAGCACAGTGCTAGCAGCAGTCCAGAGATGATAAGCACAAAGTGGAAAATAAAGAAACATTAGGGGGAGAGAGAGATAAATATTGCAATGAAGAATTATGACAGGAAAAAAGAATCATAATAAATATATAACAGGGTTGTGTTAATGGAGATTACATCCAGCAAGGTGTCACAATGCAGAGATGTGTTGGAGAGCAAGTTCACATATCTAGAGTCTATGGAAACTAGTACTGGGTGGGAGAATCTAAACACCCTATACGGTTTAGCAAGAACTCAGTTATGTTCTATAACATGACTCAATAGATCTGAGTACTTGCTACATTACAGAGGCTATTTGATTCTCCCACCCAATACTATTATCCATTTCACAATGATTTACCTCTGACATTGAGCTCATATTCTGGTTACATCTTGTGGCTTACATGCGCTGTAGCTTGCTGGCCTCATGGAACATTACATTTTAGTTGAAAAGGGGTGATGTGCACAGTAATATTTAAGAGAAGGTATGATTCTTTGAGCATTTTTTGGTGTCAGCTTTGAGGGGTCATAGGAACCAGACCATACTTAGAGAAAAAAAAGTTTCATCAGCACAGTTTAAAGATACAATCATTCTCTATCTAGAGGCAGATTTTTGTTATTTTCTAGTCATTTCAAAGATATAATGGCACACTCTAGATGCTGTGGTTGAGCTTACCATTGTATCTATTGTGGCATAGAAAGCTTGAACTTTTGTTCGTCACACTGTTGTCATTACTGATGAATAATCCCTGTGTTTGTCAGTTTAGAGTTTGTAACAAAGTTGTGTTAGTAGCTGCAAACCATGCGAAGCTGTGGTGAGTTTTAGTTGTCATACCAGTGCACTACCACCATTGTAATGTGCAATCACTGCCTATTCACTAGCGAAAAATGGCAACTATGTATTTGCATTCCAATACAGTATTGTCACATTTAGTTGTTGTTGTGAGTAGAAATTAATAAAATGGGAAAATGCAAATGAACACTTGATACCACCAAGCAACTCTCGATAAATGCACAATGAAATATATTATGCATTTTTACAGTGAATGAAAAATTGATCAGATCAAACAAATTTTGGCAGGAAAGAATGATGAGTGAAATAATGACTACCTAAATCAATATCACTATAGGTATATCATCTCCTTAGATTAGAAACAGTTCTATTCTCCCTCAAGACAGAAGGCTCTTTGTGAACATGTCTTTTCAAGTTTCTGTATATGACTCACTGATTTCCAGACACTTTGGGGGGGGGGGGGCACTTTACAGAGCAGAGCAACACAACTGTAAAGTTTCATTTATCTTAAGTTTCTTCTTCTTCTTCTTCTTCTTCTCCTTTGCTCCTTTGTTCTTGACAAAGGCCCAAATAAGTTCAAAGACACTGAATATGCAGAGCACCAAAGGCAACCACACAAGTTTAATTTCCGTGTCCAGTGACATTATTGCTTTCCATCAATTCAATAATAGAATCATTGCTTCATTTCATAGATGAATTTTGTGGTACTAGATTTATTAACGTGTGATGTGGAGCATGATCTTCAACAATCATATGTCTGTTTTGTAATTTTTTCGAGAATGCTCCTAAATCACTCTTTGTAGTATCTGTCATAATCTCAGAATGATAATCTGCACCTCCTTTTTGCCCAAGAAAACTACAGGCAGCATTTTGCTTCAACCCATCTTTATTACCAGTATTGCAAATAATAATGCGCTTTTTTCCTCCCAGCACTGGACAGTGTTTAAATGCATCCTTTCCAACCATTCCATTCTTAGACACTTCCTCTGTGATATTAGTATACATTTTTTATGCATAACATGTTTCTTGTTCTTGCCATCTGAACTTTTTGGAATCATTTGCACCACACCAACCCTCATCAGTGTAATGAATAGTCAATCCACTGTTTCAACAGTGTCTAGTTGCTACAAGAAATCTTCTCTTTTCCCTGCTGCTTGGTCATTTTCCATGAGACAGGTTTTTTGCTGAACTTTTTATATCTGAAGCCCAATTTCTAAACAACATGTAAAAGCGTTGTTTCATTCATATCAGGAAAGTCTTCCACTTCAGCTTTCAATATTTCCAGCAAGTTGTGGATATAACTTGCCTTGAAAACTAATCAAATGCACACTTCTATCACCTGCCAGAACTCTTTTTTGGTTATACAAGACATGAAGAAGTTTCTCTATATTCTCTCAACATTTATTTCACTGATACCAAGATATTCAGAAGTCCTCTTCAGCTGCTGTGATATAGAACTGCTAGAGCTCTGTTCTGCCCCCACCCCCCTCCTCCCGCCCTCTCAAAGTGAGCATGCACACTGATCACCATGCATGTTTATGGGCTTTTCTCAACCCAATAAATGATGAATGGTTTCAGTCACACAAGCACAAGGCAACTAATTATCTCACACGAGTACACAACAAAGAATGGCAGCATGATTGTTTTCTACCTGATGGGTGGCACCAATGTAAGTACTTGAACAATGAAATAGAAATATGGTTCAGAGTTACAGGAATGTAGCATCTGCAAGCAGGCAGTACCTAAAGATGCAAAAGCAAATAAATTAAATGTGTGATATTAGCACTTCATTTAGATTTATGTGCTTAGAAAAATAATAGATGTGAAAGACAACACCAGAACTTGGATTACAATCTTTGTCTTGTCCATATGCATCACCATTAGGCGAATTGTGACAGTTTGCACCTGCCATTATCATGACAAAATTATGAATTGGAAAACAATGAAAATCCACTTTCAAGTAAGGAATGGATATATCTTTAATCTGTGCATAGGAAATTTTTCTCCTAATTATTATCTGACTTCTCTGACTGCTCAAACCTGACACTCATCAAAAAATGCTTGAAAAAGCATGGTCTTTCTAAAATTTTGCTGTGTATGTCATCCCTTTTTCAACTAAAATTCAGTATTCATATATCAAATAAAAATAGACACTTCCATGATTCTAGTTATGTACAACACATTGCTCTTTGTCATGTGATTTAATCAGAATACAAGCTCAAAGTAAGGGGTCAGTCATTATGAAATGGACAATAGTTCCCGGAACACCAGTGATGAGAACATGGCCCAAACACATCCTTGTATCTGCTTCATACATTCCTGGACTTCATCTCTGTTAACACATCCCCCCTCCCTTCTTCATTATACTTATACGTAATTTATTATCATTCTTGTTTGTGTCCTAATTCTTAATTGTACTATTCATCTCTTTTTCCCTGTAATGTACCTATACTTCTCATTCTGTGTTTATCATCTGTGGACAGAGGCTGGTACAGTGCTTAACAATGTATCATCTCTGATCTACACTCTTTGCTGCCTCCTCCTTTATCTTTGTCTACCCTAACCCTCACCACAAGTGTATTTCTCTCATCCTAGGATCTGAGTGACCTTTGTTTACTTTCTTTAATCTTTGAAAATTTATTCATCTCTTCGTAATGAAAGAACTGTTAGTACCAAAAGCTAAATAAATTAATAGGTCACTTTTACTTGCTATCGGCAATACTCTACATTTCACGTTTTGAAGGTAAACAGTGGTCAAAATAAATCTTTGCATTTACTTTTCATCCAAAATATTCAATTACAGTAGAACTTTGATTTTACATTCTCTGATTTTACATTTTTCACTATTCTACACCATAAATCTGTAGCCCCTGTGAAAAACCAATAAGATCAGTGATAAAAATTCCCCAATTTTACATTTCTTCCTAGTAAGGCTTTCCTCGATTTTAACTGCTACTCGATCTCTCGCTTGACTTCGCCCCATATTCTTCCTACTGACATTTGATGTGACTGAACGAGTTGTAAGTGGCACAAAAGGCACTACGGGTGTTGGTGGAGTTAAGAGAATTTTTTAGGGCATTGTGAAGAAGCGAGATGTGAGAGAGAAAATGCTAACATAATCCACGATCGGTGTTGCCAACACAACGTGCCACATTTAGCGTCGTGGTGCAATCATGATACAACTACTGCTATTTTATAGCGGTAATGGAAAAATAAGACAGTCAACACAAAATGCTCCAGACTGAGCCAATAGGTGACGAGGAGGGCCAGCCGCCACTTTATCTCATCTACTTGCACGTATTTCTGATGTACTGCATTCAGCAATAATATCAATCTTCAACCTTTTAAATTCAAACACTGAGTCCTGAAGAATATTCTCAGTCATAGCTGAGGAAATGTCGTCCATTTCTGGCTAGTGAACTTTTATTGACTGGTGACTTGTTAAGTCACCCAGTTGCCAGTGCAGCCACCACACCACAATAATACATGTAAAATGAGATTATTACTGGTTGAGAGGGGGACTCGCCCTTCAGCACAGAAGTGTTGGTAGGGATGAAAGCATTTTGTGAAGTACTGAAAATATGCTTTTCATGCATATGATGTGTGCTTTGATAGAAATTTCACACGGAAATAGAACAAAGGTTTTGCGATAGCACATTTTAAAGGCTTTCGCATTCAAACCTGACATGATGCAGTTGCAATAACCATATACATTACTCGTGTATATACTTTGCACCACACACAACACACACTGTAGATTGTAAAGATTGGCAGCAGTAATAGAGGACATGAAGCAAAACTGTAGCACCTAAGCTATCTTTCAAATTTACATTTTGCACAGTGTACGTAAATTCACTGATCTGACTTCTAATAAGCTTATAACATCAACTGGGGCAGTAAACTGATTTTTTCATGTCTCTGTTTCTCTCTTCAAGCCTAAAATAACATTTTAACATTGGTGAGCATATTAAGTGCAGCTTGTAAGAAAAGTATTAAACAGTAACAGCATTGGTGACGATGTATGTCATTAAGCAGATGTCCGCATTTATCATTATAGTTTTTTGTTTTAATTCAACATGTTCATGAATTTTTGCTTGGATGATCTCTCAAAAACGTGCATTTTTGAATGTATAATTTGTGGCTGTAGCATGTCAGCAAACAGCTGACTTACCTTGTACCCAGACACCAATTTCATTTTTTTGATGAGTTTTCACTTGCTGCTAACATATCTGTGATTTTTTGAGAACTGATGAAATTATTTACCACAAATTATTCTGTAAACCTTGTATTATGCATTTAATTTCCTTCACTTAGATATATTGTTAACAAAATATTGGAGAGGATTGCAGTTTTTAATCATATATGCCAATTACATGTGTTTTTGCTGATATTTTTGGGGATTTAAACATTTTTCTGGAGTCTGCATTTTCCTAAATTTTGCATTTTTTACGTCTGGAGCACACAAAAATGAAAAATAGGGGTTTCATTGTATATAGTTTTTAGTTTTATTTAAAATATGTTATGTATGTAACTGATGAAAGAAAAAACATGCAATGAACCAACTGAAGCAGACAAAAGGCAAAACAGACATCTAAAAAATGAGACTGACAGAAAATGCAAAATAGCAAAGAAGCCATGGCTGGAGGAGAAATTTCAAATCTGTAAAATCATGTGAGGGTATGGGAAACATAGAAGCTACATACAGTAATATCAGAGAGGCTTTTGAAGAAATGAGAAGTAGTTGTATGGACAGCGAGATTTCGGGTGCCAAATCTGTAATGAGCAAAGAACAGAAGGGCAAAAAAGGGAAGGAATATATAGAAGAGCTATACAAAGGAAATAAACCTGAAGAAAAGTATGGAAAGGGAAGAAGAAGTTGGTGATGTGGAGCTGGCTGATGCACAACTGCAAGAAAAATTTGACAGAGCACTAAAATACCAAACAAGGAACCTGGGTAAAATGACATTTTCTATGAATTATTAAGATACATATGAGAACCAAGCATCATTTGGTAAACAAGATATATGAGGCAAGCAAATACCCTCAGACTTCAAAAAGAACGCAGTACCTTCAGTACCAAGAAAGGAGGATGATGAAAGGTGTTAATATTACTAAACTACCACTTTAATAAGTCACAAGCACAACATAGTAACCTTGTCTACATACAGAACACTTGAAAGACTGGCAGAAGCCATGGCCATACAAATTATCATAGAAAGTACACAGAAGAAAGACAAACCAACATTTATAACATTTGTAGACTTTAAAAAGCTTGTGACAGTGTTTAATTTAATACACTCTTGAACAATGTGAGGTTATGAGGGATAAAATACAGGAAGTGAAAGATTATCAGACGTTTGTACAGAAATTAGATAGCATTTGTAAAAGTCAAAATACTTGAAATGGAGGAAACAGTTGAGAAGAGAATGTAACACGTTAATGGACTATACTCCATGTTATTAAATCTGTACATAGAGCAAGCAGTACAAGAAAGTGAGGAGAAATTTGGAAATATAATGTAATTGGATACATAAAAAATCTACTCACCAAGCAGTGGCAGAACACACATATAAAAGGTATTACAGTCTGGTAGCTTTCGGAGCCAGTGGCTTAGACTAGTGAGTTTTAGGAAAAGGGGTACAGTTCAGAAAAGTCATCCAGAACCTCAGGTCGTGGACGACTTACCAGACAGGATGGAAATGGAAGTCAGCCCTGACCCAGTGTCCTGGGTGGCTTTTTCAAACTCCATCCCTTTTCCTAAATCTCACCAGTCCTTTTCCTTCACCTCTCTTCCTTTCCCTTCAGAAAGAACAGGCTATATATAGTTGGTGATAGCATGTTTGTTGCTGTTAAAAGAAGTTTATCTCATAGCAAAATTGAAGTAGATAGTTCCTGTGAGTTAGTACGGGTAGAAGTCATTCTTGCCAAACCGAGTAAAATAACAATTGGATGCTTTTACCGACCTTCCAACTCAAATGATACAATTGCTGAAAGGTTCAAAGAAAATTTGAGGCTAATTTCAAACATGTAGTCAACTCATACAATTATAGCTGGTGACGACTTCAATTTACTCTCGATATGTTGGCAAAAATACATGTTTAAATCTGGAGATAGACATAAAACAACATCTGAAATTGTGCAAATGCATTCTCTCAATATTATTTTGAGCAATTAATTCATGAGCCCACTCAAATAGTAAATGGTCGTGAAAACACACTTTACCTCTTAGCAACAAACAGTCCTGAGCTAGTAACGAGCATCAAAATGGGTACAGGGGTTAGTGAAAACAGGGCTGTCATAACAAGACTGAATACCATAGCTCCCAAACCCACCAAAAATAAACTAAATTATGATAGTTATGGGGCACACGAAAAGTGCAAAAGCAAATGAATTGGTCATTTTGAAAAGGGATCATCTCCAATTTTTTCGCAAAATTCTTTTTCAATGGATTCTGTTTCTCTGGTATCTGTTCAGTGATTCCTTGTGAAAATGAGTCAAATCTCATCATTGTAGCGTGTTGCAGCTGAGAGGAAACATAGCATTCATTCTGAAAAGGAGTTGTGTCTCAGAGATGGCCCATTTTCAAAATGTACTGCACACTCATGTTGGACTCTGTCTGCCCCACTTTTCTCCCATTGTTCCCCCTCTTCTTCTACCTTTGTTGTGGTTGATGCAACAATCCCTGCCAGTCTGTCATTTGCAGTCTAGTGCCATTATTACAGCTTGACACTTACGCACTGTGTTAATGTTTGTTTTTGTTAAACAAACATGCCTTTGTGAGGAAGTGAAAGCTCATCAAGTGTGTCCTCTTTCCTCAAAAAAAGGAGAGAGAAGAAGAAGAAGAAGACGATTGGAAAGGGGTATATTAACTATGTTGGAAAACTTGCAGTAGACTGCAAGTAACTTTCTATTCACGCCCACCAGGCTAGCCGCACAAACTAACGCACTGTTTCTCAAGCGGGAAGGCATGCCGGTCCTCGGCACAATCTGCCCAATGGATTAGTGTAAAGGTCCGGTGTGCAGGCCAGTCTGTGGATGGTTTTTAAGGTAGTTTTCCACCTGCCTCAGCAAATGCGGGGTGGTTCCCCTTATTACGCCTCAGTTACAATATGTCGGCGATGGCTGCGCAAACACTGTCTCCACATATGCATACACCATAATGACTCTAACATGCAAACATTTGGGTTTAAACTTGTCTGGTATGAGACGTTCCTGGAGGGTGGAGGGGGGGGGGGGGGGGGGGGGCACTGGGGACCAAACTGCACAATAATCCTGGGTCCATTGTGGGGTGGTGGTGAGGTAGGTGGACTGCTGTGCCTTTTGTGGGGTTGTGAACCACTGAGGCCTCCGGCAGGATGAAGCTCTCTGACTTTTCTAGGTCTCCGCTTTAATACACAGTACACAAGTTTCTACTCTATAAATGAAACACCTAAAATGTCCACACACACTTGTACACATATATTCTAATGTTTGCACTTCGAAAATTTCAAAAATCATCATCATCATCATCATTCTCAAATTTGGGATTGTAATAAGCTTTTCTTGCTACCTGTTATTATTATATATTTTTCCCACGTGGAATGTTTCCTTCCATTATATTTATTTATTTATTTATTTATTTTTAGGTGTTTTTCCACTATATCACCTGAAAAAATTATGGACTGATCAAGACAGTGAATAAGTTTAATGCCAAGGATGAGCGAGATATTATTCTCCAAGGACTAATCAATGTTCCCCCACCAAAAAACTGCAAGAAATGCTTGTTTGATGAAGATATTCAAATAAAAAGTAAGTCAAAGATTCGCAAAATCCAATCAATAATCTTCCAAGTACCATATTGTATTGTTCAATAATTGTCATCAAGTGCTTGAAGTGTGAAGAGGTAGATATCAAAATAAGAAGAGAACCCTTCTTAAAGGATAATTCCAAACGTGCTGCAACCACTGAACTTATTGTCCACAAGAAAAGACCCCCAAAACTCAAAAAAATGAATATTGTCTGACCAACATGCAAAGAAAATGAAAAAGTATCTGCAGTGTGCTTCGATTACACGCAAAATCTTCCCCTGTCTTGTTTGCCTATACAAGAGGTGTGTTATTAGTCAGCTATGGCTAAACGAATTTTGCATTTGCAATTTCAAAACTGGAAAAGCAACTTTTTACTCATGTATTGAAAAGGAAGGGAAAAAGGTCCCAATGAAGTTTGCTCTTTTTAAGTGACATTACAGAATACATCCATAGTGAAGCAGAACAGCTTAATCTATTCTGTGATGGTTGCCGGGGCAAAAACCTTAACAATACCAAAGTAGAATTCTTATTCCCATTGTCATGAAGAGAAGGTTTTCAAAAATAATACTGTACTTTGCTCAAGGCAACCATTCCTTCAAAGATTGTAACCGAGATTTTGCGATGGTGAAAAGGAAAATTTGACATCGGGACAGGATTTATTCTCCTCAACAGTACGAGATATAATTGAAAGGTCATCAAATTTGAGTAAATTGAATGTAAAGCATGCTACTCATCAAGATGTGGCAGCATTCAATACTTGGTGGCACACATCCTTCGAAAAGAAAGTCCTTTCAACTGAAAGTTTTGGCCAAGCAACCCCTAACAAAGAAAAATCTAATTTTGCAGTGAATAAGTATTATGAATTTCAATTTACAAGTCAGGTACCAGGAACTGTGATTGTGAAACCCCCTGCAGATTGCATAATAGAGGATCAATTTCGCTTACTAAGGAAATAATGAACTGGCTCATTGCTATTCATCCGAGATCCATCTAATAATCCATCTTACGCTGGGAAAATTCCTATAAATGTTGAGAAAATCGAAGATTTAAATAAGTTGTACCAATACGTATGAGATAAACACAAGGAATTTGATGATGATATTTACCTTTGGCCTGCCAGCATGAATGATGAAGCTTCTGAAGAATTCTAAAACAAAGTTCATTTTATTGTGCGGACTTCCCAGAACCATCATGCTGTTTTCACAGTTTTTTCAGTTTATTTGTGTGAGAGCATAAGACTCATTTGGAGATTTTTGTAATATTGCAAATATTTTTGTAATATTGCAAATACAAATACTCTTTATATACAACCTAAAAAAAGTGCATTTTGAAAACAAGTCATCTCTCTCATGAAAAATTAATTTCCTTGTGCACAAGAACAGGTTAAAACTGTCCAAAATAACATTTTTATTCCTAACAAGACAACTGTTAACAGAAAAAAGATTCATCACCATTCTACAAAATGTAAGCATTATAATATGGTTTTTGTTTCTCCTGTAAAATCTGGAAAACTGGAGATGACCCCTTTTCAAAATGGCCAATCCAAATACACAGATAAGTAAATAACTGTAATACCTTTTGCATGTTTGAATTCAATAAGATAACGCTTGATTGGAGACTTTCCATCATATGGTGCAGCCCAAGACAACTGAACAGATCGGCCAGATTTATCCAGAACTTTCAAGCCATCAGGTACTTCAGGAACCTCTGTCAAAAAATCAACACTGTTGCATGTACTTGTACAGAATGCAGGCGTGTGTCCAACACAAACAGTATCTACTGCTTCCAGCTATCAGCATTACTACAGCAAACATTACCTTGAACAATCATATTAATGCTTGTATCATCACTCCCAAATGCATTTGTAGCAACACATGTGAACAGAGCAGAATCCTCTCTCTCAGTTCGTTTTATGCTCAGGTCAGACAAAACACCATTAGGAAGTATTTCCTCTCTGATCGTGTATCTGTGAAATGGTATTGCAGTAACAGCAATTGAGAAATAACCACAAAGTAAAAGTTCACATTAGTGTATTATATTCTGAACACACTGCTAAACTGAATGTTCTACAGAACAGAATAGTTACATACCTTCACTTACAAAGTATCTTATACAAATAAAAACAATGTTAAGAAAAATTCACTAAATGTCTTAAAATGTTCTTTATTACTGAAAATTTGTTTCTAATTAAGGCATTAAGCAGTGTTTAATCCCTCCTACCAAGATATATCATTATCATATTATATGTTTATTATTAGTCTTCAATTTTTTGGGAAGATGAAAAGACCACTGAGAATTACCACTACCAGTCACAAACTTTGTCAACTATTGTATTACTTATTTATTTAATGACATGTTTCGAGGGTTATACCTCACCTTCAGGCTAAATGATATTACAAAACAACTTTACAATAAGGTCATATTGATGTCACAAAGTGAGTGACTGTTACAAAACATTTTCCTGCAAACATCAGTCCAGCTTCCAAAGCGACATTGCCTCTTACTAAGTTTTCTCTTTTTCCACAAGATGACCACAGCATTTATGAAAACACTATGTACCATCAGTATGACCTTATTGTAAAGTTGTTTTTGTAATGCCATTTAGCCTGAAGATGAGGTATAGCCCTCGAAACATGTCGCTAAATAAATAAGTAATATACTAGTTGACAAAGTCTGGGATTGGTAGTGGTAATTTAAAAAAACATTTACCAGTGAGAATATCTGATGAATAGAATCAACAGCACTACAACCACTTTTCAGTGGGGTTCTTAGTTTCAACTTTTGTTTGTGAGCATGAACTGCAGTAAGAAACACAGTGGACTGCAACTTATAAAGGAAAATACACTTGAGAAAACTATAAAATTTCAAATAAATAGAACAGCTGATCATCACTTACGTTTAGGAGTAAAAATTCCAGTGCTGCTGATAGACACTTTTAAAAGTGGAAAACTTGTCCCATGTAGTAGCTCTACAGAGCTACTAGTTCCTTCCTCTGGGATACGATGACTAATGTTAGAGAGGAGGATCAGATCATTCGCATCCTGGGATGTTCTAAAAACGAGGGGAAACTGGATTGAAGGGGAAAGTGTCAGAGAGAGTAGGTCAAACACACCATTTTCAGAAGCACTGGGCCATGATGTTAACCATTAACAGAGATTCACTCTGCACATTTTATGTACAAATGATCAGCATCAAACTGGCTGTGTGCATGAATGGACAAACAAGAACTGGTCTTGAGGGCATCCAGTACCCAGTTGCTGAACATCTCTACAGCATGACTCACGTGACCCTAGTGCCTGCTACACTATGTAGGTTAATTAGATTCTCCCACCACATACTAGTTTATTTGACTGCCACAGGTCAGAACATGCTTCTCTACAATTATCCTCACATGCCACCAACCTCATGGCCTTGATCTCTATTATCACACAATACCCACATTCCACTCATTGTTATACATTTTACTTGTTTACTTATTCAGTTACTTTCTTTATTGCTTCACTGCTGTCATCGTTAACATTTCTCAAAACAAGAGTTCTGTCAATTGTGTGGTTACTGTTCTTCATAGTGTAGGTAGATTTATAATGTAGCAGTAGTAGTAGTAGTAGTAGTAGTAGTAGTGAGTAATTGGCAGGTAGAGACAGAAGTAGGTGCTACTATTCACTGGGTCTGCTATATGGAGTTGACACCCAATTGCAAAGTCTGTGGGACAAAAGAGTGATTCCACTATTTAGAGGTGACTCTGACTTTACACATTTGTACTATTACATTGAGTGGTGCCCAACTGTAATGTCCATAGGCCAAGAGTACGAACATTTTGATATGTTATTTTGTTCCTGTTGGTGTCCCCTTATGTGTCTAGGGCTGTGTCCAAAATTAAGTCATTTCATGATGTTGCTTATGAAGTCTTTAATTGATTTGTTATACTCTAGTGCCCCCCCCCCCCCCCCCCCCCCCCCAAAAGAACCATGGACCTTGCCGTTGCTGGGGAGGCTTGCGTGCCTCAGCGATACAGATAGCCGTACCTTAGGTGCAACCACAACGGAGGGGTATCTGTTGAGAGGCCAGACAAACGTGTGGTTCCTGAAGAGGGGCAGCAGCCTTTTCAGTAGTTGCAGGTGCAACAGTCTGGATGATTGATCTGGCCTTGGAACACTAACCAAAACCGCCTTGCTGTGCTTGTACTGCGAACAGCTGAAAGCAAGGGGAAACTACAGCCGTAATTTTTCCCGAGGGCATGCAGCTTTACTGTATGATTAAATGATGATGGCGTCCTCTTGGGTAAAATATTCCGGAGGTAAAATAGTCCCACATTTGGATCTCTGGGCGGGGCCTACTCAGGAGGATGTTGTTATTAGGAGAAAGAAAACTGGCGTTCTATGGATCGGAGTGTGGAATGTCAGATCCCTTAATCGGGCAGGTAGGTTAGAAAATTTAAAAAGGGAAATGGATAGGTTAAAGTTAGATATAGTGGGAATTAGTGAAGTTCGGTGGCAGGAAGAACAAGGCTTTTGGTCAGGTGAATACGGGGTTATAAATACAAAATCAAATAGGGGTAATGCAGGAGTAGGTTTAATAATGAATAAAAAAATAGGAGTGCGGGTAAGCTACTACAAACAGCATAGTGAATGCATTATTGTGGCCAAGATAGACACGAAACCCATGCCTACTACAGTAGTACAAGTTTATATGCCAACTAGCTCTGCAGATGACGAAGATATTGAAGAAATGTATGATGAAATAAAAGAAATTATTCAGATAGTGAAGGGAGACGCAAATTTAATAGTCATGGGCGAGTGGAATTCGGTAGTAGGAAAACGGAGAGAAGGAAATGTAGTAGGTGAATATGGATTGGGGCTAAGAAATGAAAGAGGAAGCCGCCTGATAGAATTTTGCACAGAGCACAACTTAATCATAGCTAACACTTGGTTCAAGAATCATAAAAGAAGGTTGTATACATGGAAGAAGCCTGGGGATACTGACAGGTATCAGATAGATTATATAATGGTAAGACAGAGATTTAGGAACCAGGTTTTAAATTGTAAGACATTTCCAGGGGCAGATGTGGGCTCTGACCACAATCTGTTGGTTATGAACTGTAGATTAAAAGTAAAGAAACTGCAAAAAGGTGGGAATTTAAGGCGATGGGACCTGGATAAACTGACAAAAGCAGAGGTCGTACAGAGTTTCAGGGAGAGTATAAGGGAACAATTGACAGGAATGAGGGAAAGAAATACAGTAGAAGAAGAATGGGTAGCTTTGAGGGATGAAATAGTGAAGGCAGCAGAGGATCAAATAGGTAAAAAGACGAGGGCTAGTAGAAACCCTTGGGTAACAGAAGAAATATTGACTTTAATTGATTAAAGGATAAAATATAAAAATGCAGTAAATGTAGCAGGTAAAAAGCAATACAAACGTCTCAAAAATGAGATTGACAGGAAGTACAAAATGGCTAAGTAGGGATGGCTAGAGGACAAATGTAAGGATATAGAGGCTTATTTCACTAGGGGTAAGATAGATACTGCCTACAGGAAAATTAAAGAGACCTTTGGAGAAAAGAGAACCACATGCATGAATATCAAGAGCTCAGATGGAAACCCAGTTCTAAGCAAAGAAGGGAAAGCAGAAAGGTGGAAGGAGTACATAGAGGGCCTATACAAGGGCAATGTACTTGAGGACAATATTATGGAAATGGAAGAGGATGTAGATGAAGATGAAATGGAAGATATGATACTGCGTGAAGAGTTTGACAAAGCACTGAAAGACCTGAGTCGAAACAAGGCCCCGGGAGTAGACAATGTTTCATTAGAACTACTGACAGCCTTGGGAGAGCCAGTCCTGACAAAACTATGCCATCTGGTGAGCAAGATGTATGAGACAAGCGAAATACCCTCAGACTTCAAGAAGGATATAATAATTCCAATCCCAAAGAAAGCAGGTGCTGACAGATGTGAAAATTACTGAACAATCCGTTTAATAAGTCACAGATGCAAAATACTAATGCGAATTCTTTACAGACGAATGGAAAAACTGGTAGAAGCCGACCTCGGAGAAGATCAGTTTGGATTCCTTAGAAATTTGAACACATGAGGCAATACTGACTTATCTTAGAAGCCAGATTAAGGAAAGGCAAACCTACGTTTCTAGCATTTGTAGACTTAGAGAAAGCTTTTGACAATGTTGACTGGAATACTCTCTTTCAAATTCTGAAGGTGGCAGGGGTAATATACAGGGAGCAAAACGTTATTTACAATTTGTACAGAAACCAGATGGCAGTTATAAAGAGTCGAGGGACATGAAAGGGAAGCAGTGGTTGGGAAGGGAGTAAGACAGGGTTGTAGCCTCTCCCCGATGCTATTCAATCTGTATATTGAGCAAGCAGTAAAGGAAACAAAAGAAAAGTTCGAAGTAGGTATTAAAATCCATGGAGAAGAAATAAAAACTTTGAGGTTTGCTGATGACATTGTAATTCTGTCAGAGACAGCAGAGGACTTGGAAGAGCAGTTGAACGGAATGGACAGTGTCTTGAAAGGAGGGTTTAAGATGAACATCAACAAAAGCAAAACGATGATCACGGAATGTAGTCGAATTAAATCGGGTGATGCTGAGGGAATTAGATTAGGGAATGAGACACTTAAAGTAGTAAAGGAGTTTTGCTATTTGGGGAGCAAAATAACTGATGATGGTCGAAGTAGAGAGGATATAAAATGTAGACTGGCAATGGCAAGGAAAGCGTTTCTGAAGAAGAGAAATTTGTTAACATTGAGTATTGATTTAAGTGTCAGGAAGTCGTTTCTGAAAGTATTTGTATAGAGTGTAGCCACGTGTGGAAGTGAAACATGGACGATAAATAGTTCAGACAAGAAGAGAATAGAAGCTTTCAAAATGTGGTGCTACAGAAGAATGTTGAAGATTAGATGGATAGATCACATAACTAATGAGGAGGTATTGAATAGGATTGGGGAGAAGAGAAGTTTGTGGCACAACTTGACTAGAAGAAGGGATCGGTTGGTAGGACATGTTCTGAGACATCGAGGGATCACCAATTTAGTATTGAAGGGAAGTGTGGAGGATAAAAATCGTACATCGAGACCAAGAGATGAATACACTAAACAGATTCAAAAGGATGTAGGTTGTAGTAGGTACTGGGAGATGAAGTAGCTTGCACAGGATAGAGTAGCATGAAATAGAGTAGCATGAAGAACTGCATCAAACCAGTCTCTGGACTGAAGGCCACAACAACAACAACAACTCTAGTGCCCAGCTTGCTCAAGAACTAGAGCTGAGCAATAACGTCTTGAGTTGTCAGGTCTGTAGAATATTCTGTTCTTGTGATTTGTTGTGTAAGGTATATATTGTTTTATAAAGTTTTTGTTGAAATAAGCCCTGAGTTGCCAACTTTGTTTAATATTCTGTTCTTGTGATTTGCTGTGAAATGAATTTCTTGTTTTAATACATTTTTTTCCAGCAAAATAATCCTGTGCCTCCACTCTCCCCAGACCAAATCAGACTCCACCCAAATTCTATACTACAACTGGTAGCAGAGTACGGTCGCACATTGTGCTGGCACGGAGCCCGTCACGCTAGTTGTAACCTTGGAAACTGTGTCTTGCTTTCCCATGTGCTGCTGCAGGTATGGCCAATGACAAGGTGCCAGTATAGCATGGCTACAAGAGCCAAAATAAACCCACATTTGCACTACCCCAGTCCAGGCCCCACTCCACCCAAAATCTATGATGTGGTACAGTTCTCAAACAACACATAATAATTATACAGCAACATGTTTTGATAATTCTCTTCAGTGAAATGGAATTTGTGGCAGTAGCTAGATGATGCATCCACGCAGGCATTTGTGCA
Source organism: Schistocerca serialis cubense (assembly GCF_023864345.2). NCBI lineage: Eukaryota > Metazoa > Arthropoda > Insecta > Orthoptera > Acrididae > Schistocerca > Schistocerca serialis. The sequence continues at coordinate 39,329,802 of NC_064645.1, read as the reverse complement.
CGCCCACTGTCATGCAGAAATATGCAGAAATTTAAGAGTGGGTTGAAATTAAATACACAAGGGTGTGCTGAAAACTAATGCTTCCATATTTTTATGCAAAAACTCTTAAAGCTTTTTAAATACAACAAACTTTATTAACAATATAATAGAAGGAAACATTCCACGTGGGAAAAATTATGTCTGCTTGTGTCTGTATGTGTGGATGGATATGTGCGTGTGTGCGAGTGTATACCTGTCCTTTTTTCCCCCTAAGGTAAGTCTTTCCGCTCCCGGGATTGGAATGACTCCTTACCCTCTCCCTTAAAACCCACTTCCTTTCGTCTTCCCCTCTCCTTCCCTCTTTCCTGATGAGGCAACAGTTTGTTGCGAAAGCTTGAATTTTGTGTGTATGTTTGTGTTTGTTTGTGTGTCTATCGACCTGCCAGCACTTTCGTTCGGTAAGTCATCTCATCTCTGTTTTATATATAAAACTTTATAACACTTACACCTTTATTCTTTGCATCTACATATTTATTTCTCAATATAGCCAACCTGGTGACGAACACATTTTCCCCAATGGCAGACCATTTTGTTGATGCTGTCACTGTAGAATGTTTGTCTTTGTTGACTGAGCAACCACCTCACCTCTGCTTGTACCGCTTCATCACAATCAAGTGAAATATTCAAAAGTGTTCTTTAAACTTTGGAAACAATGGAAAATTGGATGGGACCAAGTCAGGACTGTATGGAGGATGACTGATGACAGCGGACCCAAGGTGTCAGGTTGTAGATTTCACAGCACTCATGTGGGGTCTGACATTGTTATACTGTAGCAGAGGGTGCTTGATGTGTGGATAAATGCTTAGAATTAATGCTTTCAGTTTTATGAGTGTCCTGCAGTCCAGCAACATATGTAGTTAAATTACACATTGCCATATCACACGCTACAATTCTGAGCCCTCTAGCGGCACAGGCAGGAAAGTTGACCAAGTAACATGCATGACATGTAATATACTGACAACGGAATAAAAAATTCGGAGGCATTAGCTTTCAGCACACCTTCATAGCTTCGTGTTTGACTCCTGTTGCATGTTAACACTGGGAACTACAACAGTGTTCCATTTGTTGTTGACTTTTGCATCTTTTTAATCACTTCAACTGAAATCCTGATAGTTTTAAGCATTTCTAAAAATTACTTTACTTTGCCTTTGCCTTTGTCTTTGTGCGGTTCTTACAGTCAAATGAAGATTAATGTTCGGATACAGAGTAACCAATTAACCCTGTATACATGATCAATATCCAGTAATGTTGCATGTTTTACATAACACTACAAGCTTTGACAAGCACATGTGGATCTGTAAAGTATTCTTAATCAGTTTCTGGAGTATGCAGAAGTTAGTTAGTGTATCAATAACTATGAGCATAAAGATGTTTTGTTTTTTGTTTTTTGTACCTGTTATTGTCACTCTTGGGATCAAGGCGTTTGTTATTCATATTCCACAAGATACCAATTGGTTTTTCACCTCTAGCTTCACATTGCAGGACAGCTGGTTCCCCACGACGTGATGTCTGGTTACGCAATTTGATCTCGAAATGAGGGGGAGCTGTAAAATAGTTTTTATTAACATTAGAACCATGAGTTAAGTTACCAATGAGTAAAGAGCTCTGAGACAGGATTCTAGGGAAGGCAGAGGGCTGTGAAGGCCAGAACTAAATTAGAGGGACAAGAGGGAAAAAAATGTGGATCTGAGTTTATTGTGCAAAGAGAATAAATCAATTCTGAGTAACCAGGGCTTTCCTATACAGTTATTAATCAGTTCAGAGTAGATGTTCCTTCCACAGAAATGTAAGTCTTTACAGCAGGCTGTTCCAGCTCGGATGTCAATCTGCATACTGCCATGCACCCATTGTTGGGTAAGCTGCTGATGAGTGAGCAGTCAGGTAGCTCTGTACTGAAGCCTACACAATTGTAAGCCTCTGCTGAGCACCTGCTGGGCTCCAGAGTCAGCAGATGGCTCATGTACATAGATGAGAGGCATGAATGCATTATAGTAGGGCCATCTGGTAAGTAGCCTATACTACAAGTGCCTGTACTTATGAGTGAGCTGACAGTTGATTGCGGGTAACTGTGACTCATGGAGCAGCACTGAAACAGCCTGATTTAAAGTATATGAATTTGTTCTAATGCAGAGTCTGCTAATAAATATGGGATCAACTAACAGGCTACCTGATGACTTTCATCTCGTTTTTCCAGATGACAGTTCTTTAAAGATCCTTCAAATGTTTTGCCAGCCTGACTAGTTGGCACTGTCAAAGATTCACCTTCTATTGTTGGTGACTGCCAGCAACAGAGAACAAATCTTTGAGAATGCCAGCACCTCCTGCTGGCAAAAGTCAGAAAATTATTACAGAAATGTCAGCCAAAGAGCCTGAGATTAAAGCCACCAGACAATATGGCAACAAGTGGCCACAAAAGCATCAACAATTTTGTACTAGCAGAGTGCCACTATTTCAAATAATTACAAATGAAAAAACTCATATACAGATTTCTCAGGAGATGATAGCCTGAGACAGCCTTAAAGGCACCACACTCACCTACTGGCTATGCATTTATGTTAAGTGAAATACTATCATGGAGCTGTAACTCAGAAGTTGTGCTATAACATCCAACTCTTTGTTTCTGTGTGTATTTGAGGCTTGGTATTCCTTCTTAGCACTTTAATCAATATCTAAAACAACATTAATTTGTCAAGAGCTTAATTATTGTTTTTATAAACCACACTGTTGGAAAAATTCATAATATTGCACACTAAATATTATAATAATAAACATTATACTTTATATTACTTAAATCTTTTTTCCTACCTTGCACACTGATTAAAATAACAGCAGACAATCCTGACCCAATGCCATTTACAGCTTCACATAAATAATAGCCTTCATTAGTTTTTTGTATGTTATTTATTGACAGTGTCCCATCCTCCACTCTTATATTGGGGTTGTTGGGCTTAAGATCATTATAATCTCCAGGTGTGTCACCTGAAAAAGATTGAAAATAACACTTCACATGCGAAATATTCAGTTTTCAGTCAGTACTAATTTAAAAATTTGCAATGTATTTCAGATCTGCTTTGTTTTCAAAGACAGATATATTTTTGAATTTTTTATAGACTGGTAAAGAGTTACAGAGTATTTCATTTCCACTACATCTAAAACATTGTAATATAATCAAATAAATATGTATTACCATAGCTTTCTGTTCACTCTTCCTCACTATAAGCAATAAGTGCATAAATCAAGATTAAATTCTGTGCTCAGTGACAGCTCACAAATAACAGGATAGAGCTGACAGAATTATATAGCAGTAACTGTCTGACTGTAAAGCATTAGAAAAACATTATAACTGGGAGATGACAAAAGGGTTAGAAGGAAAAATAATAACGATGTGAAAGTAAATGAATATCATAATCCAGCAAAGAAGCAGAAGAAACATGTAAAGCATCTATTACTTCTGAATCAGATATATTAATGAGAATATTAAACCAGTGTTGGTATATTTAGATGAGGGGGCCACATAGACAAAATTACAATGCATTTTTTGAATTCATCTGCTGCGGCATGCCTATCATGGGGAAACAGTGGTCAAACGCCTGCCAGCCGCACAATTCAAACACTATCCACTCCACTCGGGTCATGACAGGGTCAAAAACTCAGCAAGTAGACCATCAGAGTGTGGCGCCAGCAGCCACGCCAAAGTCTCTATTGTCATGCACAGCTAGCACTGACGTGCATTGACCAAGACTATGTTCTGCTTCTGTGACCCGGCCAAGCAGCGAATCAGAAAGATGTAGCATTTGACACATTGAGAACTGAAGCTTGCACAAGGGCAACAGAAGGCAGTGACTTCACCAGCCTGGAATTAATGGAGCTCACTAGAGCTGCCGTCAACATTGCTGTCAAGTCCCTTGTCCACCACCATCCTTCAATAAAGACACCATAACCTCAGGGACCGAACTCTGCCAGTGTGAAGGATCTGGACTGTCATTGTTTTGATGATTGTAGTGAGGAACACAAACTTTTTTGCTATTCATACTCAGCATGGCCCTAGTGTTCACGACGAGTGTGCTCGATGGTGGCTTGTCAGAACTTTAACTTTTGTTCTATGAGTTATATTGGCCAGGAGGGACTTGATTATTTGTTTTCCATTTATTAACATTCTGTAAAACTGTGTTGTTTACTACAGTGTTCAAGAATAATTCTTCTTGCAACAGTAAATTTTCTGAAGAAGTATTTAATTTATATGGTGTTAACTGATTAGTTTTGGAAGATACTCCCAGAAGCATTTTTCTGTGTTGTTGTTAACATACAGCTAAAGGCTGAAAGCTCAGAAGTGTGCGCATTCAATGTAAAGGTGTATCAATTATGTCGGACATAATAATAGTGACGAGTTAAAAACTGTATTTTATGCGTGCTGTTGCAGAAAGTGAACTGGTGATTTCTCTATCTCCATGGCAGCTCCACCAGAGACCTTGGACCTCAGAAACCCAGTTATTGTCCTACTCCAGCAAATACAGCAAACCAACAGGAGGCCCATGGCATGGGTGTAGGCCATCACCTAACCCACACTGCTAGTGTCAGTCAAACACACACAGATAGCCTCAACGGTGCAAAATATCTGTCAACTGCCACTGTTCTTCCCACCCTTCCGCTGGTGGGTGCAACCACGGGACTGCTACATCACCCAACTGGAACAACACTTCTGCATCTATGAGGTGACATGCAGTGTTGCGCTTTCCTCTTGGCTCTTGGAGGCTCCTTAGTGTTCCAGTTAGTGAAACTATTATAACCTGAAGCAGAGTCTCAAGACCTCCCACGTGATACGATCAAGTCTAGCCTCTCAGATTATTCTGATTCACAGGTCCACACCCCAGCCGCATGGCTGAATCGTACCATGAGTAGACTGCTCAGTACAGGGACTCTTAAGACACTGTGAATTCAGGAGTATTAGTGGGTAACATTATTAGGCTTACGCTTCCTCCCTAGTCAGAGACATGGTTTTAGTGCAACCTCCTGACAAAAACTGTGACACGATCTCCTCAACCTCAAAGATCCATAACTTGATGCTTTTCTCACAGCTATATGAAAAATCACTCCTCTCTTCGGTGGCTCTGCATGATCCTGCCCTAGTGTTCGCATCTGAGACAGCCAATCCCACCAGTAGGCACCAATGGCCACTCTACAAGTAGGATGGGGTCCCCTCAACAGGCTGCTAATATTGGACCTACCACTGTGCACTATATTTCATACAACACCCCTGCCGCCAATGTCATTTTGACCTTTGAGATGTACATCTTGCGGCAAAATAGGACATAAAGCGGAGGTCTGCATCTCCTCCTCACATGTGAATGTGCGTTATGCTCAAGCAGAACAATCTGTGCAGGCCCTGGACCAGACAGAGTTCGAAAATGCCAACGTAGCATGCATCATATCTTCGGCCAAGCGCATGAAACTGGGGGTTCAAATTATCACAGTGACAGTGTCCTTACAAACTGAAACTGATTCATCCATCAATAATTGTTTGGAACATGTACAAAAAAGTAGAGGCACCATTCTTCAACCACTTTCCACACCTTTTAAGAGTTTCAGTAATGATATAAGTTCACTGATAGTTTCTTCCATGGAAATACATGTTAAAGGACAAAACAGATGTGACTCACATCCTGTTTGTCACTACCATGGACACCTGTAACTTGCTGGGTACGGTTCTCTTAACGCACTGGGTTTAGAGATACACAACACTGCGCTGACAGTGAAGTCAGTGGATAGACCACTGCAGGTGCAACATTTCATTCAATGGTTCCCTATGATTTTTTCACCGAATAAGATGGGGATAAACAACTCTGAGACATGCATTACCATGTTACTGCAACCCAATCACAAGTTTTGTAAAGCTCGTAATGTTCCATTTGCTCTGCAGAACAGGCTCCACACTGAACTTCAATGCCTGCAAGAGGAGAGGGTTCTGCCCCCAGCACCCAACAGTAGATCGGCATCCTCCATCGTCTTATGGTATGATCCGTGTCTGTGGTGACTTTGAAGTCACAACTGTAGCCCAAGCAGTCCCAATGCATATCAAACCTCCGAAGTTGAAGGTGGGGTATGACTCATCTTTCTGGGTAGAATGTTTGTCAAGATTGACTTAAAGGTTGTCTACCTGCAGCTCCCGCTCTAAGAACTTATTAGTGACCAGTAAACTGTTTGAACTTTTCTGATATAACTGACTGCTTTTCAGTATGTCCAGTGTACCACCTACAGTCCAAATATACTTAGAGCAGTTAATCAGGCAAGTTCCTGGTAAGGCTAACTGTAGGGATGATACTTTGGTGGCAGGAAAAACTGGAGGACATCACTCATAATTTAGAAGTATTGCTCATTATCTTTCAGAAAGTGAATTTATACTGCAATTTCGATGAGTGTGAATTCTTTGTAAATCAAGTGGAGTATTTGGGACAAAGAGTCAGTGTTTCACGTATCCGCTCCACCCCATCTTACGTGAGGCAGTCCAAAAGCTGCATACCCCCAAGGACATCTCTCAAATGAAGTTGGTCCTGGATCAAACCAATGACAACTGCCACTTCATCCTTCGGTGGCACTCAACAGTGGAGCCATTACATCAGCTCTTATAAAGAAACATACCATGGAAATGGACGGACCAATGCTTACAGTGGTTTCCATAGTATGAAGCAGGCCATTCTCAAACATACTTGCCTAACAGAACATGATACAGCAGTGTCAATGGTCCTCACAGGTGAAGCATCTGATTATGTGGTGGGGGCAGTGCTGTTGCACGTTGTAAATGGGGTGGAACACCCTATTGCTTTGTTTTTTACACAATGAATCACACATAGATAAATTACAGCCAGGTCGAGAAGGACACCCTTGCCGTAACATGTGCCATAAAGAAATTCCATGATTTTTTCTACACCCATCAGTTCACACTTTTCACAAAACACAAGCCACTCCTTCTGCCCCCATGCCCTTCAGCAAATCTTCCCACTTAGAGTGCTTGACACTGATAACACTGGGCCCTCTTTTTATCAAGTTACTCATACAACATCCAGTTTCGTTTGACAATGCACCATACTAATGCGGATCTTCTCTCCTGTCCACCTGTAGGGTAGGACCCTGTCTTCAACAAAGATCCCAAGGTCTGCTGCCACCTGCATGTTGCAATGGCGGAAGCCATAAACTACCTTCCTCTTGATGCAAACAACATGAAGCACCAAACAGCACAGCACCATGGCAAGATCTTCAGATGTGCCCAATCTTGGTAGTCAGCCAAGAGAAAGCAACTACAGAACTCATAACTTCAGTAATTCTTGAGAACATTTCTCTGGAAAACAGCAGTTTTTTAAAATGAACAAAAAAGTAAAACCTTTATTTTTTTGGTTAGCAGTTTCTGTCAGTTACTGACCATCTTCAGAACTCACAGAGCAGTTGACATTCATGGAGTTTGTAATGACTGCTCCATTCACTGCCACTGCCTCCCAGCATGGTTGGTGGTCGATTCGGGGGTAGGAACCAAACAGCGAGGGCATAGGTCCCATCGGATTAGGGAAGGATGCGGAAGGAAGTCGGCCATGCCCTTTCAAAGGAACCATCTCAGCATTTGCCTGAAGTGATTTAGGGAAATCACGAAAAGCCTAAATCAGGATGGTTGGACGTGGGTTTGAACCATTGTCCTCCTGAATGCAAGTCCCGTGCGCTAACCACTGCACCACCTTGCTCGGTCCCAATGTCATATGAGGTCTTAAGATGCTCAGTAACTGATTGAAACCAGTGACCACAAAAATTAAGGTTTCTTGACTGTTTATGCTCTTTCAAAGGGCCAGAATTTAGGCCTTCTGTGATCACCACCATGACCTCTCTGCACTACAGTGTATCGTACTGCTCCAAAGGGAAAACGGGCGAACACATGTTGATTCAATAGAAGGCCCTGGAACTCCTCCACCAGGAATGCTGAGGTGGGGAGGGGTCTCACAAAACAGCTGGCCAGACATCACAAATACTGGCGACAAATGGACACAGCATTACAAACTTGCTTTCCACTTGTATCACTTGCCAACTGAAGAAAGTGGCCCCTGCACATAGATATTTCTTGTCGCCATCACCAACCCCTTGGTCAAGAATTCACCTGGATTCTGCTGGCCTCTTCCTGGAGACTTTTTGGCTCATTGTGGTAGATGCAGACTCTGGATACTCAATTATCTCAGGATGCCTCCTGCCACTTCCACTGCTACCATCCAGACCTTAGCCAAGATCATTTCCTTAGAGGGTCTCCCAGGAACTATAGTAGCAAATAATTGTCCCCAGTTTACTTCCACAGAGTTCCAGGAATTCTGTAAAGTTAACAGAATCAATTAGTCTGGACAGCCCCATTCCCCCCAGCTTCAAATGCCCTGGCAAAACGTTTTTTAAGAACTTTCATAGCTCAAATATCTAAACTCTGCTAGCATCGCTCAGTCTCTGATGCCCTCTCCCTTTTTCTATCCTCTTACAGGGGACACCTTCATTGGTGGGAGGAGGGAGGTCATTTGCCATGAGACTTGAATGATGCCCGTTATGTTCCCAACGATCCATTATCAACCCAACACTTCCATCACATCAGTCCTCCCACATTTGTCGCCACAGGTATGTCCCAAAAGACCCTGTCTGTGCAAATCTATATACCAGGGTTAGGCTACGATACGGCCAAGCCACTGTACAGTGCCTCCTGGGAAGGACCATGGTAGAAATCTCATGTACTGATGTGTCCAGACACAAGCAACATTTTAACCAACTTCACCTACGGCAGGGAACGTCACAATTGGCAGAAAATCTGACACCAGTGTTTGTTCCAGAAACCCTTGCACCAGAACTGTCTCTGTTTACGCAGTGCAGTCGACAGTCCGGCATTGTTCTTCCCTGGCGACTGGACTCTGCCAGCTTGGCGCATCTGGACTAGTCATTGTTCTCTATTTAATTTTTATGCATATTCCTAGTTTTCCTCTTGTTTCCCATTATTTTAATAACTTAGTTTTGTGTAAACATGTAACATCAATTTTGTTGCTCAAGATCAATCCACCTTTTGTTTCCTTTCTTATAAACAAGTTTTTCATTTGAATCCATTTGCTCTGTTATGGGGTAATTCCGCAAAAATTCACATCAATAGATTCCAATTAACTTTGTTTTTTTTTTTTTTTTTATAATTTTAATACTGTATGTATGTTTGCAGGTATTCAGTTGAAAGCAGATAGTATATTATAGACTGAAGACATAAGGTCTGTAAATGAGTCTGCACCCTCATTATGGCAGTTTATTTGTAAAGGTCCACCTTGACCGCAAAAATTGTACACACAACTATGAAATGTACAATTTTTGTGATCAAGACAGACCATTACAAATAATGATAATATTATTACCCTAGGGAAGCACTTGTTTTCATAATCTCTGTGACACCAAATTTAGGAAAATCCTCTTCAGCCAAGATTGCTGGTATTTATATTTTATTTTACAATGACCATTTCAACAGAACCTTGCTGTCCTCATTGGATCTTTGGAAAATTCTTATTGACATTTGTATGTGCCAGCAAAACAACGAGAACCCTTGTATGCATGTTAATAAGAATTTTTTAAAGATCTGATGATGACAGCAATATTCTGTCGAAACCGTCACTGTGAAATAAAATAAAAATACCAGCAATCTTTGCTGCAGAAGATTTTTCTGTTCATTGATGACAGGGTGCTGTATATGAGCATGTGTAGGCTATACATCAATTTTACACTTTTCTACTCCTCTACATCAAACTTAATGAAATCAAAGACTGTTAAAATTTTCAGCTGTGTATCACTCAATTTATATCTATTTGGGTTTCCTGTCAAATCAATGCCAGTACCATTATTTTTACTTGGCTTGTTTTTCAGCATATTTTTAAACATTGTGGGTTCTAATTTTCTAATTTTTCTTTTGTTAACAACTTGTGTTTCCCTATGTTGTAACATCATCTGCAATGAATGACTTCAGACCATTGCTAATTCATGTTCAAGATACTTTATTTTGGCTCCCATTAGAGTAATGTAAATGAAGAATTGTTGCTCAGCTGAAATGAAGTACAGTGCATGCAGTTTCTGACAAGTAACTCTCATCTGGTATCTTCATAATAACAATAATCTCCATGGTTACTGACAGTGAAAAGTTCAAAGCTGGTTTACTTTGCTTATCATTTTTTAACTTTTTTATCTCCTAATATGTCACAGTTTGCAAAGCCTATACATTCACAGATAATATATTGAACTATCTTCAGTGTCAGTTTCTGGACAATGTGAAGGCCACTGTTCATGTATCTTGAAATTTTAACTCCGCCATATCTGTACAAATGCCCCCTCATGCAAAAGGTATTGTAAAAACTACTCAATGAACACTCAACAGAAAAACATGTTACACCACTGTATAGAAATGTTAGTAAAATTCTCCACAGTCTATAGAGATACACTTTCAGTAGAACTGAAAAATGTGAGTCGTAAACCCCAGATATTCAAATATACGTAGAAAGGCTTCCTTATGAGACATTCCTTTTATTCTGTACTGATTCACCAATTTTTGCTAATTCTTCTCCACCAAATTCCTAATAAACCTCTCTGTATGATTCCCACATCTGAAAACCTTTCTGCTAATTGTTTTCAAGTTGTTGGTTTTCTATTGTAGCCAATATTAAAACAGCATAAATACACTGTCCTTTGCATACTTAACAGTGTTGTTGTTGTTGTTGTTGTTGTGGTCTTCAGTCCTGAGACTGGCCTGATGCAGCTCTCCATGCTACTCTATCCTGTGCAAGCCTCTTCATCCCCCAGTACCTACTGCAGCCTACATCCTTCTGAATCTGCTTAGTGTATTCATCTCTTGGTCTCCCTCTACGATTTTTCCCCTCCACGCTGCCCTCCAATACTAAATTGGTGATCCCTCGATGTCTCAGAACATGTCCTACCAACCGATCCCTTCTTCTAGTCAAGTTGAGCCACAAGCTCCTCTTCTCCCCAATTCTACTCAATACCTCCTCATTAGTTATGTGACCCACCCATCTAATCTTCAGCATTCTTCTGTAGCACCACATTTCGAAACCTTCTATTCTCTTCCTGTCTAAACTATTTATCGTCCACGTTTCACTTCCATACATGGCTACACTCCATACAAATACTTTCAGAAACGACTTCTGACATTTAAATCTATACTCGATGTTAACAATTTTTTCTTCGTCAGAAACACTTTCCTTGGCATTGCCAGTCTACATTTAAAATCCTCTCTACTTCGACCAACATAAGTTATTTTGCTCCCCAAACAGCAAAACTCCTTTACTACTTTAAGTGTCATCACCCCACTTAATTCGACTACATTCCATTATCGTCGTTTTGTTTTTGTTGATGTTCATCTTATACCCTCCTTTCAAGACACAGTCCATTCCGTTCAACTGCTCTTCCAAGTCCTTTGCTGTCTCTGACAGAATTACAATGTCATCGGCAAACCTCAAAGTTTTTATTTCTTCTTAACAGTAATTAGTGAGTATTTCCTGGAATTTATGGAAATTCTTCAGACAATTCCATTTGTTTTAAATTTAGTGAGTACATCCATCTCTTTTGAACACATGCACTCTGTTTTCTGAAAGGAACTCCTTGGGATTTTGTCATCATTTGCAAATTGTCTGAAAACATCATGCCAGTATATGACAGGTAAGGAATTATGGCACTAGGAGTTTTATAAATAATCCTCACTGTGCTTTTGGAGCTAGTTTCTGTCCAAACATGTTTTTACCTCAAACACTTCAGAGTGAGTGAGTGTGTGTGTGTGTGTGTGTGTGTGTGTGTGTGTGTGTGTGTGTGTGTGTTCAGTGGAAGAGATGTTTGCATTATTTCTGAAGACAAAATTTTCTGAGACTGTTAATAAAGAGTGCCACAGATTGAAAAATATTTGAAGTTTATGAAAATTTTAATCATGAAATTCTGTCATGAGACCATAACCCTAACCATAACACTGTTTTTATTGCCAAATTATTTCTCTATGCCTACATATTACGAGATGCATTCAACTAATATTACCTCCATTTTTTTTCCTCACAAACTAAGCACATGAAAACTATAAAATTGTGTTACTTCTCGACATAATCTTCCTGCAGCTGTACACATTTTTCATAATGTGAATGTCTTTAGCAGTCTGGTTTGACACTAGAAAATCCCATCCATGTGTCATCCCTTGTCACAATCAAAGAAAAGGAAGTCTAATTCATGCTATCATCACACCTCAACACTGCCTGGCAACAATCCACATGCACAGCCTTGAGGCTGTCCATCAGTATTCATGGCACTTGTACCTGGAGGACACTCCCCACCATTTCAAGAAACACAAAAAATCCTCACTCTCACTGTTGCAACTACAGTTCTGTGTGTCATCAGTGCTGTCATCTGTCAAGCATTCACAACGAGTGCACACATTTAAAAGCAAACAACATGTTTTATATCTGTTCCATAAGCAGTGTGTGTGTGTGTGTGTGTGTGTGTGTGTGTGTGTGTGTGTGTGTGTGGATTGATGAATGAAATGTCCTTATTTCCCTTTTAAAGGTCCATACCTGTTCTATTCCTGCTGCAGTTTCATTAAAGGGACTGAAGCTCCCAAAAGAATTGAAGGCTTACTGTATGTTCTTAATTATCTGTCAGCATAAGACATTCTTCAGTTTATCTGCAGAGTGTGCTCTTTGATTTAAAATAATAATAATATCCCTCATATATTCAATCGATTTCTCAGGTAACTACAGTAACAATACTCACCAGCAGCTTTCTTCCATGTCACTTGAGGCTTTGGAAAACCATCAGCTTTGCATTCAACTTTTGCATCACTTCCTTGAGCAAATGCTTTGTCTGTTGGTTCCAAAATCCATCTTGGTGGCACTATCAGAACACAACCAATTATATATTACTTTATGCCAATAGTGGACACTGTCAAGAAGTATTACACAAGCTGTTATGTTGCTTTAACACAGAACTGTTAATAATAGCTGAACATGGAAGTGACAAACAGGAAAAATCAAAATAATGCACTGGTAAATGGAAATGGTTGACTGATCACCCACATAAAAATACAAAATACATTCTTGATTCAATTTGTATATAGATACAGTAATAAGTATAATTCTACACAGAGTAGTGTGTTTGCACATGTGTGTGAGAGTGGGGGGGGGGGGTTTAAGGAGAAGTCGATAGAAGGGGGTCTGTATTTTGCTTTATCTATTCTGTATGATGAGCTGCAGACTTTCTTCACATGTTTACATCCTATTCTGCATTTTTTATCTGAACATTCAATGCTTACAGTGCAATTTTTTGTTTAATTTCTACCAGGATATTTATTTAATTAATCTTGGGTTCAACTTTTTTTCGTCTCACTCACATTACTTTGTGCCAATACTTAGCTGTTGCATAGTTACATTCCCTTTCTATTTTATATTTATTTACATTTATTGCTGTTGAACATTCCAGTTCTATTTAGAGCTTTTTTGTTGGTCACATACAATAGTGAGAACTTTCATTGCAATTTTTTGATATTTCTTGTTTGTCACTCAGTTTGTTATCAAATTAAAAGTATCAAATTTTTTCTGCAACAGAGACACGTTTTGCAACTACAGCAAGTGTAATACTAATATACTGTTCACTACTGTAATCTCTCTTTTTTTCAATATTTTATTTGTTTATTTTTCAATTTTGGTATAAATACTGTCTCAAGCAGCATTTAATGAAAAATTTTATAGAAAAAGTGAATATTACTTGAAATTAAAGTTTGAAAATATAATTCTTTGATAACTTTTTGCAGATTTTAAAATACTTCTCAACTCTTGAAAAAAAAAAAAAAAAAAAAAAGCTTGAGACTTCTTTTAAACATTTGCATTTTACAAAAGAACAACTACTATATATGTAAAATTATGAAAGATGCCAGCAGATTCTCATTTGTTTTGAAGGGCCCATATCACAAAATTTTGAAATAACTTCACAGAAAATTTGATTTATTGTTATAGATATAAACTATAGCAGTTTACAACTAGGAAAAAAATCATTTCTGATTGAATTATATTAATGTGAGAGAACAAAAAGTGGTGAATTTATTACGTAAGTTATGAAACTTTGTTGGGTACCACAGATGTCGCAAGCCTTTGACTGCCAACAAAATTCAGTCAACATAAATGCTTACAGCAATTACCAGTTTACTGTGATAGTAAATTATAATTGTTTCTTCATGAGTAAATTTCAGCTATAATGAAAATCTGCTGTCATTGAAAATCAAATTCACACATAAAATAAAAGCTAAAAATGTTTTCATGGTCAATAACAAAGTGCCAGGAATTTATGTTTGCCAATGAATGATTTGCTACATCTTCATATCCTACAACCATTTTACTTTTGTTGGACATTTGTATTATCACTGCACATTGGGATGAGGTATTCATCCCACATTTATCATTTTTAATTTTAATTACATCAAAGAAAATAACCAATTTTTGAAAATATAATATAACTGGATACATAAAAAAATCTACTCATCACGCAGCAGCAGAACACATAATATACAGGTTAAGGATATTTGCAAGCTTTTGGAGCCAGTGGCTCCTTCTTTTGAAAGAAGCATTGAAAGAGAAGGAAGAGGGTTTAAGAAAAAGGATTGGTGAGGTTTAGGAAATGGGAAGACATTGGAAAAGTGACGTGGAACCCTGGGTCAAGGAAGGCTTAATGGACAGGATGAGTAGGAAAGATTGATTGTTGGGGACTGCACCAGATAAGATATCTCCCCTGACCCAGTGTTCTGGGTGACTTTTCGAAACTCCCCATCTGCTAAACCTTGCCAGTCCCTTTTCTTCACCCCTCTTCTTTCCCCTTCAACCCTTCTGCTAGAAGAAGAAGCCACTGGCTCCGAAAGCTTGCGAATTTCCTTAACTTTCATATGTGTCAGTACATTTCTCATCTATCCAGTTAATTTCATTTGAAACAATGAAGTTAGTTTTTACAAGTCTCAAAACTATTATCTATGTGAAAAAGTCTGCTGACATCTGTCCAATACAATTCCCATTTGGGGTTTTCATACAACAATATTATCAAACATATATAATTTAATACAGTAACAAAATTAAAAATCCTGAAGTAATTTGAAGGGTCTGATGTATTTGAAAGTACAACAAAATGGCTTAAGTAATTCAAGTAGCTCCAATGTACCTTATGACCAAAAACATTTTTAGCTTCACAAGTAAATTACAATCATCTACAAACATGCAAATGCAACTGCATGCAGGAATTTATGGTAGTAAACAAACAAAAGCTAAAGCACAACTGCAAAATAATAAGTTTAATAGAGAAACATGCATTAGTAACTCCACAAACTCTTAAATACAATGTTAGTAACCAGTGTGTTTTCCTTTTGTTATGTTAGATCAAACATATATTTGAAAGCCTTGTTCAAAGAAAATTAATATTTTTTTTCAGACAGTTAAAACAACAAGGGCCTCCTGTATTATGTCTTGATTTTTATAGAGCCTTCATTTTAATAGGGATAACAACATGAGAGGGAATATTTCTTTTCCAAAATTAGGGGAAATTAACAGAAGGTAGGATATTCCCTTTCCATGCAACAATTTTATTCAGGAACCACATACTCCTCATAGTGAGTTAGTTTGGCTCCTTGATTCAAAATATATTAAGTTAACAGAGAGATACTTAAGGTCCAAAGATGTAAAATTCATATAACAAAATGCTACATCACTTTTGAATAACACTACTACGTTTTCAGATATTATCTACCTTTCTCCTACTGCAGGGAGTAGTGTGGATTTAAGAGTATGTGGCACAATTTAAACAAAAGATAATTTTAGACAGAGAGGAGAAATAGTCAATGAGGTGTGTGGAATAGGAATGCCTTGTCCTCCCGCTAACCGCAAGAACTGCTCAAGGACTTAACTTGTCCTACAAAATAAAAAAAGAGAAATAGGAAGGAATAAAGGAGTGGATAAGGACAAAACCCTGAATCAATCTTCAGGAAAGCTGGCAATGTGGCCTATGTCAACACCAGTTCCAAGAAATGAAGAAATATCCTGAGCAGCAAACTAGCTATCCTTAACTTTTCTGACCAATATGCTAATGAAGAATATGCACCAGAGTTCCAAAAACTGCATTATCTTTCAGTTGTGGACCTGCTGTTCGTATTCTGCATGTGCTACATTTTTAATTGCAATAAGAGTAAATGATAGTTGTTTCACAGTTCCAAATAATCTCTCATATTATTTGGGAATGTCTTCCACATAACAAAATAATTTAACTTTCATGTCAATGTTATTAGACTGAAATATAATTCTGCTAACAATATTTTGCTCAGAATTTCTCAATGCTATATTTTGCAACTAACTTTTTCTCGAGGAAATCTGCATAGTGCCCATGTACATATTAAAAGGTAAACACATTAAAGTTCATAAACTGTTTCTCGCAAATATTATTTACCCTTGACAATTAGCTGAGCCTTTTGTTTTGTCTGACCACCAGCATTTGTGGCAGTACACGTATAATTTCCTGCATGTCTGAATGTGACACTTTGAATAATAAGCAGACTTGTCTGTCGACCGACATTTACTGTGGTTGTTCCCATTGTAGGAGTTACTGCTTCATTGTCCAAGAACCATTGAAAATTCATTGGGAGATCACCCTTTGATGCAATGCATGATAACTGTACATATTCGCCTTCACTGCTGTATTCAGATGATAATGTTATGGGGAGTAGAACCGGTATCTCTACAGACAAAAATAAAACAAAAATCTGAAAGAATGAGATCCTTAATTTTTAATTTCATTGAAGAAAATGAAAACAAGATGCCATATTTCTGTATTCACTGTACAATACTGCCAGAAACAACTCAAAGGTACAAAAGGTCAAAATAAAAGACAAAACATGATCCACAACAGGTATTATTTCCTTCAAATGTCACTCCTGTTGAAAACACACCCTATAAGTCTTTTAATGTTCTCTTCACATTTGCAATAAAAGAAATGAAGATATGTTGCAAAGAGTAAGAAAAACAAAGAAACTGTTCTCCACAGAGGCATTTTAAAAAAGATGAGACTCTTATTTAAATAGTACACATCCATCAGAAGTGTTTTAATACAGCTGCAGTTCTGTGAAAATGTGTATTACAACTTACTTCACTCATCTCTAAGTTTTCCCATATGATAACATCTATAAAACACCATGAAAGAAGGAATGAATGAATAATGGCAGATGACAATTAATTTCATTGCTATATTCTCCACTACACACATAAATTTTCAAAACAAATGACAGAAAATGCTGCAGCACTCAATTTCTACTTTTACTTGTTTCATATAGCACTACTATTTGTTTTCCCTTTGTAACAGGACGAGGGAGGGGAAGGGCGTAGGTTCTTCGCAAAGCAACTAATCTGATGAGAACTCAACACCTAATCAACCCACATTCCTGAAATTATTATTGTAAGTATGATTAGAAGAGTGTTCACAAAAGATGTGGCATGAGATGACTTCCCAGTGAATTATAATTAATGTCTTTATAGATGGATTTTAATGTGGGAACTGTAAATTACCTCATGTGAGGTAAGATGTTATTTTTTTCTGCTGTAGGGAAATCAATTAGCCTGGTAGCAGCATCGAAAAACTATTTTTTGCACTCTTCTATGAGAACTAGCTCACTAATTATGTCTTCTGCAAACCAGATGTACTACAGATTTACAAGAGGAAAGACAATGGTAGTCACTTCCAAAATGTTCAACTTTTTACTAACGCAGTAAAGCATGTAGAGTAAGTTACAAGATATCACTTGTGTGGAGTGAGTAAGGAGGACATGTACATGCTTCTATCAGCTTAATAATTACGGAATGTGAAGCATCTCATACCATTAATATCGAGACTTGTCGTATAATTGACAGTTCCAGCTGTATTACGAACAGTACATGTGTAATTTCCACGGTGTCCAGAACTTGCTGGATCTATAAGTAAAGAACTAGCCCTTCTCCCAATCTTAGTGGTGCTGATCCCCATCTGTGAGGATAAGTGTGTTCCTTTGAAGCTCCAGCTGATGTCAAGAGGACTGTCACCCTCAGATACAAGGCATGTAACTTGTGCAGCTTGTCCAGCAAAAATTGGGGCATCAAAATGGAAGGGGACAATCCGAGGCATAACTGGAAACCATATCAAAACAAAGAGGGAGCTAAAAAAAATTCAAATTACTTATTCCAAACTGCTTGCACAGAAGTGTAAAATAACTGAGAAAACTCAAAATCAAAATTTCACAGTAAACTGCTGCATAAATTAAACACATACAAAGCATGTAAAATGTACCAACTGGATTGCCTCACTAAACCTCCACTAACCATAGGATATGATAGAAACACTGGAAATGAACCTTTCACAGAGTTGCGCAAACAATACTGTGTACACAATTCTTTACATTCTGTTCGTATCGATGGAACTGATAATCCTGGGTACAGCTGCTGCCATATCTTCTCTAACAGAGACTGAAAAGACGGCACATTTTTATTTATGCAGTATATAGCAGCAAATAATTGAATTAATGAACCCAAATAAGCCACACATTAAATGGTAAAACAACAATATACTACATACTTCAATCTTGTGGATACATGGAAAAGCTGAGATTATTTCCAACATCAGATATTTCTTGTGGACTATATACACGTCAAGAATAAAATTCTCTTTCTCTTTCACTCTCCTTTAAACATAGTGAGTGGTAAAAGGAATGGAAGGAAGGTGAAAATAGCCCTGCACACAAAATTCTTGTTCAGTGTTATGTTAAGTCATCTTCACACATGCCTCTACCTAAACATTTATATGACACATACTGCCCTATTTCAGCATACCATGAATATCGAGACTAGCTGTGTAGTTCACGGTTCCTGCTGGGTTTCTGACTGTGCAAGTGTAATTTCCCCGGTGACCGGAACTTGCAGGGTCTATCAGTAACATGCTGGCTTTTCTCCCAGCTTTCATGGTTGAAATACCCATTTGTGAAGACAAGTGGGTCCCTTGGAAACTCCACATTATGTCAAGGGGAAAATCTCCCTCTGAGACAAGACAAGTTACTTGTGCTGCCTGTCCAGCAAAAATGGGCGAGTCGAAATGAAAGGGTACAATCCGAGGTACAACTGCAAATTACACATGAAAAAAAACATAAATATTTGTCTTTATGACATATGAATGAATGATGTATTAATCCACTAAAGAAAAAATAAATTGTTGTTATGAAGATACGTGGGAAGTAAAGAAATGGAAGCACAAGAGACTTCTAGGCAATAAACTATCAAAGTTATACTTCTACTTTAGAAACGAAGAATCTAATTTCAGACATATGAAGAAAACTGAAAATGCGCAGTCATCATTAATTTTATATATAATATGTTGTGTATAATGAATTCATGATATCATTTTTGTATGTTTCTTTTCATTTCTTGGCTCATTTTCATTTTAAATATTTGCCCAATACACAAACTATTTTACATTTCAGCACCACATCACAGATGGGTTCCAATTCTCTATCAACAGCTACTGTGGTGCACTCCTCTACACAGGCAAAATGCCTTCGAAAAAAATTATGGATTGAAATTGAGCAATGCCATATCCTTACCAAAGCAAAAGGTAAAAATTAGGAACTGAATGAATGCAGACTGAATTAAGCTTTCTCCTGGTGCTGCAAATACAATCATATCAGAAAGAAAAAGTGGAGAGAAAAAAAAATTGATACAGAACATGAATTGAATGGCATATATGCAAAAGAAACTTAATTACCCCTGAATACACACTCCCCTGCATGGTGAACAAACCATTGACAACCAGCTGAGCAGTATAATTGTCAGATCCAGCGAAGTTGTGCCCTTTGCAAGTGTAAAAACCAGCATGGTATGCTGATATTGGTTCTATTGTTAGAACACTGGCACGGTGCCCAACATTGACCACAGAGAGGTCAAAACTTGGAGAGAGAGTTTTCCCATTGAACTGCCAAGAAATATTGAGAGGAAGATCTCCATCCACTGAGCATTGTACAGTGGCATGCTGACCACTATTGGCATGAGCAGGGCCATCTCCAAAAGTGAATGGAGCAACTTTTGGATGAACTGTAGTAACAAATAAAGATTATAGTCATACAGGATCCATACTTTCAAATATGAGAGATGCAACCACTGAACATGAGAAGTAATTATCAGAGAGAGTAAAAGAATAATTTGTTTTAAATAGTGAATCTCAGCTATAATTGTACAGCAATTTGGTAAACACAGTACTGTGACAAAACACACATTTTTTCCTATTTTCTTACAATATCTGCTTCACAAAAAATGCATAATGGCAAATGCTGACATCATAACTATAAAACAGACCCTACATCATCAAATAATGTGACACATCTGTTTTAACTAAATACACGATTCATATACTGATTCCGAAGCTGATACACTCAGGTTTATATTTAAATATTTCAAGATACCACAGAGAGTCTTTAACAGGTATTTTTGCAAAGAAATTTGCAGCAATTTCAAAGTTCAGCACCCATACTCATGTATATTTTGTACAAATGAGAATTTATCAAGTTTACAGTTCATCATTAAGTTTCCCCTTCAATATTACTCAAGTTTTTCTTTATTGGACTTGACTGACTTTTTCAGAATAGCCAAGTTTTTGGAGGTTTTACTTTAACAATAAAGCAATTTCAGGCATGTATTTGCACTATAAAACACTGAAGACAAAACAATGTTTGACATTAATGATCAATATTGTGTGCTCAAAGTTGTCAGGCTACATACTGCCCCATAAATCCACCTAGTAATAGACAATTTGTTCCAGAAAGACCAAGAAGAAAATCTATTACTGTAAGTAAGTGATGTTACACGATAAGGTTTGCTTCAAGGTGAGATTATACCTCAAATTGTGTTCTAGTAAACAAACAATAAACCTCAGGATTCATTAAATATTAAGATATCCAACATTCTTGATATAGTATAATTGTTAAGTTTCTCTGGTACACTGTCTTTGAAATACAGACTGCAGTTTTAGTGCCTTCTGGACTGGAATATAAATAATAGCACACAAGCATCTTATGTTTATGAATAATGTCCTTCCTTCAACCTAGTGGTAGATGTCAAGCCTAAGTTATTTTATAAACTTAATTCATTGACTTCTATTCATGAACAAAAAGGTAGAAATGAAATGTAAAATAGGGGGGGGGGGGGGGGGGCGAATTATTGGAGAGATCTATACACTGAAGATTCAGGCACAACCAAGAATTTTTGCATCCAGTACTAGCTCCTTGGCGGACTTAAGAGAAAAAATGAAGAACACTTAAGATACACTAGATAAATCTCTGTGAAAATTACCTACAGCCTGGGTACTGAAGAAAAATGGAACAGAACAAAGTGAGAATGGTTATCTAGTTAAAAAGCTTATAGTGAAGAATATAGTTAATTTACATCACCTCTAAAAGTGAACCTCAGAGGAAACATAAACATATGAGCATAGTATGAAAAATAATTAGATAGTTGCATTCGGGAAAGACAATTTTGATTTACTTTTTTAAAACAGAGTTGAATCGTTCAACAACTTGAACTCTCTCACATATAGACTGAGAACAAAACAAATTTTAAGTGAGTTTCTTAAAGATTGTTGGTCAACACATCTGATAAAAATGTTCTACACCACATTCCCCTGACTGGCCACTACAACACAACAGCACATCTCCTAAAGATGCTCACAGTGTCATCAATTACTTAGCTGCATAGAACAATGACTGTATGTCACACTATCAATGCAGTGAGACATTCCACTGTTAAGATTTTTTATTTTATTCAAATCATAACTATATGCCAAATAATTTGAATCATCACAGAGTGACTAACAAAACATCTGCATCTACGGTATACCTATGCTCTGGAAGGCACCTTAGAGAGTGCAACAGAGGATCATTCTGGTACCACTATCTTTTCCCCCCTCCCCTGTTCCATGCATGAATGGCAAACTGTCAGTATATCTCCATATTAGCTGTAGTTTCTCTGATTTCCTCACTGTAGTCATTTAACTAGACAAGCATAAGAGAGGAAATAATATGGTGCCCAACACTTCCCATCTCTCTCAGAATTTTAAAAGTAAACCTCTCTATGGCCCGCAGTGGATCTCTTCTACAGTCTGCCACTGGAGTTTGTTGAGCATCTCTGTGAAGCTTTCACACCAACAATATGATGTTGTAATGGAATAGGCTTATCTTAATTGGATATTCACTATCTCTGCCACTATTCCAACCTGGTGAGAGTCCCATATTGACGAGTAATATTCAAGAATTGCTTGAACAGATATTTTGGAGGCTACTTCTTCTGTGGCTTAATTACACTCTCTTCTGGTTCATCCAGTGAATCTCAGCCTGGCATTTGCTTTTCCTGTAATTTTTTTATGTGGTCATTCCACTTTATGTCATTCCACAGGGTTAATCCTAAGCATTTTATGGCCATTACTGTTTCAATTATTTGTCATCTATAATGCAATCAAACAGTATTCAATTTCTTCACATATTTATATGTAGTACATTACATTATGTACATTCATAGACTACTGCCACTCCCAGCACCAATTATTGATCTCTGTACTTCTCCTGCAATTCGCTATAGTCTTCCAGCATTGCTAATTTGTTACTAACCAACGCATCACCTGTGAGCAGCCTCGTGGAGCTTTTGTCGCTATCAAATACATCATTTGTAAATACTGTAAACAGTAATGGCCCTATCACACTTCCGTGGGATACTCCTGAAATTACCTTTACATCGACTGATTTTGTTCTGTTAAGACTGAGATGTTGAGTACTATCTTCAAAGAAGAGCTGAAACCAGCCACAAATCTGCTTTGATATTCAGTAATCTTGCATTTTGTTCACTAAACAGATCTGTATCAAATGCCTTCCTGACATCTCACAGACAATGAGCAAGCTGAGTTCATAAGACTGCATAAAGATAGTTGTCTATTATGTTGGAAACACTGTTCCAATATCTCTGCTACAACTGACATACACTTTGAGTCAAGTGCATATAGCTTGAAAAAGAATATTTCAAAAAAGATCACTTTCTCTCACATGCCTCCTTCATACTGCACAATCCACTGTATGATGCCTGGCGCAGGTATCATGTTCCACTTACATACCCTACTCTGTCAAAATGATGCCTACTATCACCACCTTCACATCATTTGCCATCTGGTGTCAACTGGTGGATGAAGAATTCCTATAGCCTTTTCCATGCGCAGCTGTTTTCACCTATACTCATCCATGTCATTCTCTTGTCTTGGGATACAGTAAAGATCTTTCTTCATCAATTTACAAGCCCTGCAACTGACTACGTGCCATATCCATCTTCTTTCTATTGCCACTGCAGTTGTAATTGCATTATCTACAGAAGTTTGTTTCCTGAGCCTTTCATTTGTTTCCTCATACAGTCATTCTCAACAATCATATCTCCATTGCTTGATGAGCAATTCTCAGTTTTTGAATGGTTTTTGCAGTATAACCTACTTAGTATACCAGAAACAACCCAGGTTATTTTCACTCTTCTGTTTATTTTGTTAGCTGTCCAACCAATGATTCTCTTCAACTGCCTTAAACATACAAGCTCCAACTATTTTTATGAGTCCACTGTAAATCTGTGGTATTATCTGGTAATGGAAAGCCCTTGTTACAATATAAATAGTGGAAGGAGTAAAAACACTAACCCACAGACTAGTAGAAGGCACATAAACAAGAGTGAGGACGTCTTTAGCTTTTGGACAAATCCTTCTTCAGAGCTACTGAGTACACACACCCACACCCACACACACAGACAGACACACTTTTTTTTTAAAGCTGTGGTAGAAGCAAACAGCACAATCTCACCAACAAAAATGAAGCCAGTTCACATATTCCTTCTTAATTTGCGGATCTGAAACATTTCCCTAGAATGTCTGGGAATAGGTTTGCTGTCAAAGATCAAGTCTAATGAAAGCTTTATCACTGATGTATATACATTTTTTGGTGTACTGACACAGTTTAAATAAATGACTTTTTTCCTAAGGCTTTTAGCATCACTTGTAAGCTTTCCGTTCCACAGTACCCACTTCCCAAACTATACTGTTACTTGTTACTTTACCCGAATAAATTCAAATCATTTTTCTTGTGTGTTTGATGATAATTTTAGTGAATACCTTGTACAATGCAAAGAGAAGGCTGACAGGTCTATATTTTTTTGTCTTGTTTGCCTTCTTTCTGGTTTTGGTTTAGTTTTCCTAATACTCTTCTTGTTTCCAATTGTTTCTCACACCAAATTTCCATTGTATGCTCTCACAAGCTTGTGAAGCATATCCAACCAGCTGATTTTATCATGTTCCATATTATCTCTCTATTTATTCTGTTTTACCTAGCTTTATCAGTTGTCTTGTTATATTTTATTTTGTTTCTTCATACCTGCCATTATTTTTTCTGTTATCCTTTTCAAACCATTGTTGCTTTTCTTTATGTACTCAAATTCCTCATTTTCTAAAGAGTTAAACTTGTTGCTTCATTTAATATAGTATATCCCTTTATTCTGAAATGTCATACCCCACAATTATGATGAGACTGCTTCTTTCTACTTCTGTAACTTTATGGGCAGTTTCTTGATTGTTTAGTAAAATAATGCCCATTTCATTTTTAGTTTCACCTGTTTGCAGATGAGACCATTTTCTATTTGGTTTCTTCTGGTAGAAAGGGTTAAGAACAAACATACTCATGTTAGTGAACCCTACTAATGCACTGCCTCTATTATTTCTCATACTATACAAAATTGAATATTTTTTTATTTATTTAAAACAACTAGTCTTGCTATTCTGTCTGAGGTTCCTGTAATATTCATAATATTGTTTCCAATTTTCTTGTTTACAATAAAGCATACACCTGAACTTCCTATGCGCTCTGTTCCCTTTAGTAAAACATATGACATGGTTTTAATTCTGCTTGATCATTTTAACTACCCCAAAAAGTTCCATCTGATCTTACTTAAGTCCTCTTTCTACTCCACTAGCTCATCTTCTGCAAATTACTGCACCTAAATAAAAAGTAATAGAAGAATTCATGAGTCCAATATCTGTGTCACTGTGTATTTAGTCAAACTCTGAATAGCAAAGCAGATGCACAAGTAACTGGGAGTTGTTCCACAACACATTACACGAAATGGAAGTTATGATGACAATAGCCCCATAGAAATGTTCTGATTTAATACTTGTGAACCACCAAAAGGACAACCTCAATAAATCATAGATCAGTACACATTAGCTGAGAAACAAAAAAGAAAATACAGTCATGAGAGAACACACACAATCAGATGGAAGCAAAATTACAGTAAGTGCTCAGATGAAATATCATTCTACGGACACTAGTAGCACCTGTTGCATGCACACGAATACTGTTCATGTATCAGCCTTACTGCGTATCTCTCCAAAGCAAAGAACCTCTTTTGAAAGAATACTGTTAGTTGCAAACAGGTTGTTACTTCTACTAATCGGACAGTGTGCACTTTTAATAGCATACTGCAAACAACTCCAGCCATCGAGAGCAGCCTCAGGTGCTAGACAATTAACACAAAAAGCGATTCAGAAGAACCATGAAAATGAGCCTAGACACCTCTTGTTTTGATGTTGAGATCCAGAAAGAATGTTTGGACCTTTCATAGATTCACACGAATATGACTAACGTTTATCATTTAGAGGTCAATGCAGATGTATCGTGGCAGTCACTTTTAACCACAACTTGCCTTGTAGGAGCATTTGAAACAGGGAACAAACAAGACTACAGAGGTGTTATGTTTATGTGATGATCTCACAGATGAGGAAAATATTGCATGGCAGAAGATTAATGAATTTTACATTACTGATTGTCATTTAAAGGTAGTGTGAAAATTATTCAAATTGCAGATAATGGACTTCATTGTTCTCTGATTTCTCTTATTTGAACATACACTGCCTGGCAAAAAAAGTGAAACATGCACAAGGGGAGAAGAAAATAAGGTGAAACTTCAGAGATTGGGAAGGTATGTGAAGTTATTGCAATGATTACAAAATTGAGCCAAATTTACAAAGTACCTGGCAGTATGAGCCCTCTTATCACTACGATGCCTGCACTGATTAGGTTGTAAAGGGCATCACAGAGCCACTGTCTCCTCTCCCGAGTCTAGCCGGTCCACGACTGCCGTAACCGGTCCTCTATAGCCTGTATACTGGCACCGGTCCTGAGTCGGTGCCCAAGCTGGTATCAAGTATGTTCTTTAGCGAACAGATCTGGGGATCTTCCTGGTTACTGGAGTAACTCGACGTCACACAGACAGTTCATAGAAATACTTGCCTTTTGTGAACAAACATTGTTCTGTAAAAAGAATGTACCAGTACTGTTGTTCTGTCAGATTTCCCTCAATCACTACAACCCTCAAACCAAACACAATGGCTACCCACCGTGACTAACACCCCATCACCTCTCTAAAACAGTTTTCAGGTCACCACCACACTCTCCGATGATACTCTTCCAGTATAGTGCAGAGTGATTCGTCGCTAAACACGGGGAATTCAGCTGCTGCTAGTCTCCAATCAATCCTGAAGTACGACAATAATGTTGCAGAGTGTCCATTACTTGTTATTGGATGGCAGACACAGAGTTGACGGGTTACGATTGGTTGTGGCTCATTAAAGAAACCCCCTCCCCCCATGTCGTGATGAGACATAATTGACTGAAAGCTTGACAAATATGTCAGTCTGCAAATTCCCTTGCGGCCCAACATCGTTCCACTGATATATCTTAATGCCCCATAAACCTGGATATCGCACAATTCGACCAGCTGGCCAAATGGGGACTCACAATGATTCCTCTTTCAAATTCTAATTCTGTAAGGTGCTGATAACGCTGTCTCACAATAGTATTCGGCATTTCTGTGTCCTTCACAGTGATTACTTAACATCTGATACTGTCCACAACCTTATGTACCCTACTAGGACTGGTAACAACAATAAAATTAACAACACTGATAAACAATGGTGTGTACAAAGTGTATGTGTATTTGTTTTTCTGCAAGTATAATTTGGCAAAATAATAACCCATGATAATAATAATAATAATAATAATAATATTGGACAATCTCCCCTCCTGTTCACCATAGTACTTGATAAAATCATCACCTGGAAGAATAAAATACCTATAATAAGTATGGGAACAAAAGATAAACAAATGAACATTAGATGTCTTGCTTTTGTGGACAATGTGTTAATAATTATCTGGACTCCTGAGGGAGCCAGGCTAGAATATCAAAAATTTCCCAAAACACAGACTGCTATTACTGTAAGGATCTACATCTACATGTATACTCTGCAAATCATATTTTAAGTGTCTGGCAGAGGGTTCAACCAACTACTTTCACAATTTTCTCTATTATTCCAATCTCATATAGTGTGTGGAAAGAACGAACACCTATATCTTTCCGTATGAACACTGATTTCCCTTATTTTAGCAGGGTAACGTTTCTCCCTATGTAGGTTGGCATCAACAAAATAGTTTCACATTCGAAGGACAAATTTGGTGATTGGAATTTCGTGAGAATATTCCTCCGCAGTGAAAAATGCATTTGTTTTAATTATGTCCATCCCAAATCCTGTATCATTTCTGTGACACTCTCTCCCCTATTTTGTGATGATACAAAACATGCTGCCCTTCTTTGAACTTTTTGAATGTACTTCGTCAATCCGATCTGGTAAGGATTCCACACCACACAGCAGTATTCTAAGAGAGGATGGACAAGCGTAGTGTAGCAGTCACCTTAGTAGATCTGTTACATTTTGTAAGTGTCCTGCCAATAAAACATAAGACTTTTGTTAGCCTTCCACATAACATTTTCTATGTGTTCCCTCCAATTTAAGATGTTCGTAATTGTAATTCCTAGGTATTTAGTTGAATTTCCAGCCTTCAGTTTTTACTGATTTATCATGTAAGCGAAGTTTAATGGATTCCCTTAAGCACTCATGTGGATGACGCCACACTTTACATTACTTAGGGTCAATTGACAAGTTTCACACCCTACAGATGTCTTTTCTAAATTGTTTTGCAATTTGTTTTCATCTTATGATGATTTTACTAATTGATAAACAACTGTGTCATCTGCAAACAATCTAAGACAGCTACTCAGATTGTCTCCCAAATCCTTTATATAGATCAGGAACAGCAAAGGACCTATAACACTACCTTGGGGAACACCAGAAATCCTTTCTGTTTTACTTGATGACTTTCCGTCAGTTACTAAAAACTGTGACCTCTCTGACAAATTAAGTTGTAGACAGGCATAATTATTACACGTAAGGTTTTGGCCACAGCCTTCATCAGAAAAAGAACAAGGAACACACACTATTATTCACACAAGCACGAACAACTCACACACACATGACCGTCATGAGGTGGGCTTGCTTGTGTGGATGATTGACATGTGTTTTGCTCTCTTTGTCTGGTGAAGGCCATGGCCAAAAGCTTATGTGTAAGTGTCTTTTAATTGTGCCTGTCTGCAACTTCACTTGTCATCTTTATGGCAGGTAGCAATCTATCTTTTCCTTTATTGTTGAAAAAACACAATACATAGCTCCAAGAGGCCAAACCTGGCAACACTTACAACCAAGTATGGCAACAGCAAGCAAGTTACACAACTGAAGTGTCTACATAAAATTATTGGAAATACTAGCAACAAAAGAATAGCTAACAAAACATGTGCAGAAAAATTGTGTAAAGCATACCTGGAATATTTACAACAAGAAATCGGTGTCCATCAAGGTCAAACATTGTTACACACACACACACACACACACACACACACACACACACACACACACTTTTGTCAGCCATTCTGACAAAAGCAATCTACACTTTGTAGATGTCATCATTAACTGCCAATGACAAAAATATCAAGCAAATTGGAAGACAAATATTGAGAAAAATATCTGGACCCAAAAGTCAAGATATTATCTGCATGCACATAAGCTCGAAAGAACTTTATTCACTGACAGCGTAGTTCACCTAACTTGCACAGAAAAGACACATGAAATTCAATGGTCATATACCATGAATGTATGACTCTAGTTTGACCAAGAAAATCTTCCACATCCATCAAAAGAACCTGACAATGCAACATACACTGACTGGTAGACACCCAACGTGATTCCACAGAAATTGGTATTGATCCACTGGCGGCGACACGGACTATATATGGGCAAAAATCAATACAGATAACTTCATTCCCAAAAACCCAACTAGAAGGAATTTGAAACTTAACAACACGTTAATGCAAAAATGAGGATGGCCCAAAGTGTGAGGAAGCTTTGGCTAGATAAGAAGAACAAGAAAGCCAGTGCTAAGTAATGGTCCCACGTGCTCCTTAGAGGGCAAAATGAAGTATGCAGGACAGGTGCAGCAGTGAAATAGGCGATTTGGCAATCACGGAAATAGCATGTTACGTTAGGAATCAGAAAATGGAAGTGATGCCAAATCTTTGCCATAGACATTGATATCAATGTTCAGTGTGAACAACACATTGTTGCCATACATGTTGTTGTTGTTGTGGTCTTCAGTCTTGAGACTGGCTTGATGCAGCTCTCCATGCTACTCTATCCTGTGCAAGCTTCTTCATCCCCCAGTACCTACCGCAACCTACATCCTTCTGAATCTGCTTAGTGTATTCTTCTGTTGGTCTCCCGCTACAGTTTTTACCCTCCAAGCTGCCCTCCAATACTAAATTGGTGATCCCTTGATGCCTCAGAACATGTCCTACCAACCGATCCCTTCTTCTAGTCAAGTTGTGCCACAAACTTCTCTTCTCCCCAATCCTATTCAATACCTCCTCATTAGTTATGTGATCTACCCATCTAATCTTCAGCATTCTTCTGTAGCACCACATTTCGAAAGCTTCTATTCTCTTCTTATCTAAACTGTTTATCGTCCATGTTTCACTTCCATACATGGCTACACTCCATACAAAAACTTTCAGAACACTTCCTGACACTTAAATCTATACTCGATGTTAACAAATTTCTCTTCCTCAGAAACGCTTTCCTAGCCATTGCCAGTTTACATTTTATATCCTCTCTACTTCGACCATCATCGGTTATTTTACTCCCTAAATAGCAAAACTCCTTTACTACTTTAAGTGTCTCATTTCCTAATCTAATTCCCTCAGCATCACCCGACTTAATTTGACTACATTCCATTAGCCTCGTTTTGCTTTTGTTGATGTTCATCTTATATCCTCCTTTCAGGATACTGTCCAGGTCCTTTTGCTGTCTCTGACAGGATTACAATGTCATCGGTAAACCTCAAAGTTTTTATTTCTTCTCCATGTATTTTAATGCCAAATCCAAATTTTTCTTTTGTTTCCTTTACTGCTTGCTCAATATACAGATTGAATAACATCGGACGCAGGCTACAACCCTTTCTCACTCCCTTCCCAACCACCGCTTCCCTTTCATGCCCTTTGACTCTTATAACTGTCATCTGGTTTCTGTACAAATTGTAATTAGCTTTTCACTCCCTGGATTTGACTCATGCCACCTCTAGAATTTGAAAGAGAGTGTTCCAATCAACATTGTCAAAAACTTTCTCTAAGTTTTTGTAGAACACGTGTATGGCAACTCCGTAGAAATGTTGGAACACATGAGGCAATACTGCTAGAAATGTAGGTTTGCCTTTCCTTAATCTAGCTTCTAAGATAAGTTGTAGGGTCAGTATTGCCTCATGTGTTCCAACATTTCTACGGAGTTGCCATACACGTGTTCTACAAAAACTGTGACAGCTACATGGACACACAGTGCATATTTCATGCTCACGACAATCTCTCACGTCATGCCCCAGTCCCATCAGCACGTTGGTATCAAACTGTGGGTGCAGAGCATGGAGCAAACAGGTGATATGGTGTGAAGGAGGACCAGAACTGCAAAACAAGTATGCACACCAAGGAATGTTGTAAGAGTGGAAGCAGCCATCAGCCAAAGTCCCAGGAAATCTGCACGCACGCATGCGCTGCAACTTGACTAATCAGATTGCAGTGTAAAGTGAATATTGCACAAGGAAGATCAATACCAACCATATCAAATTCAGATAGTGCAAAAACTGACTGTAAACAACTTCCCAATTAGACTATATCTGATAGTGAGTGATGAAACCAATTCTTATGAGGGCCACTTGCCACACCACATGGCATTCCATTAATGCGCTACAGAACATCTTTCTTGGTTATCTCATCTCCAAGAACTGGGACATTTCTTGGCCGAAATATCAGATCTTCTGTTGTGACCCCACCACACACCAACCTGGAACTAAAGGATCAAATCTGTGAGGAGGCTAATCAAATTCCAGAACCAGTCCTGCAAAATGTGATGGCAAACTTCAGCGAAAAGACTTGAAATGAGTGTGAGGGAAATGGTGGCCAACAATGTTATGTCACTTTCAAGTGACAGGAATTTTAAATTTCAAGCATTGTAAATTCATATTGTATTTCTTTTACATCGCTGTCAATAAATTTGTACTACTAGTGAAGTTCTGGAAATTGTCCACTTCACTGCTGCACCTGTTATATTACAAAAATAGTAATAATAATAATAATAATAATGCAACAGAAAATTTAAAGAAACTGAATATATAAAAAAAGATTTAACACAAGAATGGACAAATAGCAAACAATAACAAGGGTATTTACAGATGAGGAATGACAAAAGATTTCAGGATGAATGATACTCAGCAATTCAGAAAGAAAACCTACAGAAGAAAATAACTAGAAACTGAAGTGGTCCAATGATGCCATAAAGAAGATAACTAGAAAATGATTGACTGAAGTGGTCCAATGATGCCGTAAAGGCAGAAGAAGGAGAATGCATCAGTAATTGTACATATTTAATCACATGATCTCAGCAAAAGAAACCCATTCTTTCCAACTCAAACTCCTGAAAGGCCAACACATTGAGCTCTTGAGATGGCCTGAACTACCACTCATAATCTGCAATGTTCACAGACACATTCTGCAACAGAATGTACTATACCGGACAGATGTCCACATCTCTTCAGAAACAAAACATACTCAACACAATACATGGAAATAAGTGTGAATAGCAGTCATGACAGTATTTATAAAAAAAATTGTAAGTTTTGATTTCAAAATGTTTACTACTGATTATACCTGTTGCAGAAGTAATATAAAAGATCTGTGGAATATAAAAAGATCATTTAATGAAAACAATGCAAGTAGGTATTTCTAGATGGTGCAGTGTTATGAGGAGCAGCAATATAAATTTCTGAATTCAAGAAATGTTGGTATATTGCAACAAAGGTTTTCCGCAATATGTCTGTAAAGTTGGTGGTCCTCTCTCTCTTTCTCTCTACATGTGTGTGTGTGTGTGTGTGTGTGTGTGTGTGTGTGTGTGTGTGTGTGTGTGTGAAGCAAACAACAGCCGTCTCACACACTGCTGTTTTCTATATCATTCAATAGTTCTACCAATTTTTTTTTTTTTTTTTTTGAATAGTTAACTTCTTCACAAGTCTACAGGACATGACACGGTTCTTAGTTGTGGCCACCTCTAGATATGATTAATAGCAACCCACTCTCTATCAGCGCATAGTCTGTCTTCCCACTGCACCCTTCCCACACATTTTTGTAAATAATGAAAGAGATATACTAGTATAGCCAAGACTTCCAACAACATTTTCCAAAAGGCTATGGGTTGGTTCTATTTGCATAAAATAATAAAACCTGGGTCTTTTATATGAGTAGATCACAGCTACAAAATGACAGAACTTTGGTATTACAGAAGAAATTTTAATGTTTCACAAAGCATTATGACAATCAGAGTGACCGAAAAAAGTAAAACAAGTTAAAAAGAAGACAGGAAAAAAAGAAAAACACGTTATCTACGACAGGATGTAAACTGTCTGTTTTAAAGAATATCAGCTTAAACGTGGCAGCCAGGACCCTGCTAACAGGACAAATGGTGGTTGCTTCAAGATGCAAAGAGAAGCACTGAAATCAAGAGTGACAATTTACAAGCTGTGTGTATTAATATCTCCAATCAGTCTCGTATAAGTTGACTAGTTGCTGCACAAAATAAGAAAATTTCATGGAATATGCCTCTGTTAAAACAAACACTCAGTTCATCACGTAGTGCAAAGCAGTAGTCTCAAAAGCTGTGGAAAGGAAATTCTTAAAGGGAATCCAGAAATAATGAAATGACTGTTAACCAACATCTTATAGTATCAATATCTGTTGAGAGAAACCTGAATGCTGGATACCTAGTTCACAAAAATTCCTCCATTTAGCAAAATGGATACTTCACTGTTGTTCATGTTACATATCTAATTACTAATTTAACCATGTATTTACTACTGTTGTATTTAAAATGAGTGGCCATGTTGGTAACAGAGTGCAGACTATGTAGACCTCTTAGCAGGTTAGTACCTATCAAACTAAGACTGTGTTCTTACATTCTGTGCCATGGTGTCACCATTTTTTACAGAAAACTCATGTTACTGCTCCCACCTCAAAATTTTACGGCTTCGATCTAGGCAACGCAATGTTTTGAAATCTCATGATCTTGTTGTCTTTTCCCACTGTTACTATCAGCCATGACACAATTTTTATCTTTTTGCTTATGCCTCTAAATTTTAAAACTTACTTCCAGGGAACGCACAGTTTTGAAACCTCAAGATCCAATTTTCTTTTCCCACTATTACCATCAGCTTTGACAGAATTCTCATCTTGTATAGTGAGCTCTAGTCATTCTATCTTCACATATTTTGATATGCTCTGCAGTGGGATTTTCCCATTTCATTGCTTTTATGGGTTTTATGAAATTTCAAAAGTTTTCTTATCTTCAGACTGTTTCCTTTTACGAGAGACAAACTGTCACTGCAACATACCAAAAATTACTCTTATTTGAAAAGATGGGGCACAAACTGAAATAGGATAGGGATGTCCTTTTCAGAGAAACCACCACAGAATTTTGTCCTTTTCAGAGAAACCACCACAGAATTTGCCTAAATATAATCTTAAAAACTAAGCCTGTATTACCAGGCAGGCATCTGGATTTCCCTCCACCCAAATGTGAATCTAACACCTTAATTACAGAACATCATTTGGTTAATTAACCTTAGCAACAAAATAAATGTGCTCAAACAGAGTTTTATTCTTAATCAAAATGTTTACAGGGATGGGAAAAAAACTTAAAATGCAGAAGAGACTGTGCACATAAATGTTAACTAATTGACAGAGCTGATAGCAGACAAATACAGAACTACTAGATTGGATGAAAAGAAACAAACCATTGACATTCAACACAGATGAATAACTAGCTTCACCAGCAGTGTTTCTGCCTCTACATGAATAATTTCCAACATGTGTGTCCTTCACTGTTTCTATTGTCAGCACACTGACACGACGAGTGAGTTTTGCTGTCGATACTCCCATGTCTGGGATCAATGGTTGCCCATTGAAAGTCCATACAATATCTATAGGCAAGTCACCATCTACAAAGGTACACTGAAGAGTGGCTGATTGGCCAGTATGAAAAGGTTTATCCCCAAATGAAAAAGGCATCATTTTTGGAGGAACTGCAAAAACAAAAAAATATTCAGATAAAATATGTTGACTGTATGCTGTCTCTCAGCAACACTCAAGGTATTCAGAAATACAGTGACTACTTACTCTGATTGGTAAATAATGCAAACAGTAAACAAATTAACAATTTTCTTACTGATGATGTTATCTGAGGAGAGATGCACATTTCTTGTAATTATATATTTCCAATGGGTTGGCAATGTATGCTGATTTGAAGAGCGATGTTGAATGCAGATAAAATGAAAGTCGGTAGGAGAGCAAGAAAAATGAACACACACTTAAGAGCACACATCGTCATAGTCTGTGAATCTTATGATAGAAAAACCTTCCGAGATATGGAACAGTAGAAGACATACCTTGTGAATGTAGAAATCAGCTTCTGTCTTTAGGACTTTACTGCCTTGATGATAAATTCACAGTCTTTGTTACAGACCCTAGCAAATTGAGCCATCTCATTACAAAATCATGCACAAGACTTACCGTTAAATTCATTATAAATTTTTATCTGTTTGACATGGGTGGTAAGAGTAATAAGAAGGTTGTTTTGGATGTTGACAAATGACTACTCAGATAACCTACGGGAATGCAGCTGGGTGACATCGTCAACAACCAATGATATTTCAAATGAAGCACACCCTGTCATTGTCAAGGTAAAACTGCAGCGAGTAAGTGCTGTGCTAGTGAAATTAAAACCTTAGTTTTCATAGAAACTGTACACATCAAACTGAGGAATTTTATTCATCTATGTTTCCCATTCCATCTTAAAATGTGAGTATATTTTGTAATGTTTATGACAATAATGCACTTACTAATACTAAGACAACCTCTACAAATCTTTTAAGTCATGAAAATAATCCACGTTTGAAAATATAATATAGATAGATACAGAATCTACTCAGCAAGCAGGGAAAGGTGAAAACACATAGCTAATGTGGAAATGCATGAGCTTTCACAGCTCGTGGCTACGACTTCTGGGGAAAGGTCGAAGGGAAAAAAGAGAGATGAAGGAAAAGGACTCCTGAGATTTTGGAAATGAGATCAGTTACGGAAAAGTCACCAAGAACCACAGCTCAGGGATGGGATGAGAAGCATGGGATGGGGTGAGAAGGAAAGGCTAATTATTGGTACCTGCACCAGATGAGATTTAAAAATCTGGAACTTAAAAGTGGGAGACAAGGTAATAAGCAAGACAGAGATTACTGAAAAAACATTGTGAAAGAATCAGTAAGAGCAGAAAGATTCTTTACATAATGTAGAGAGATAAGGAGGGCAGCAAATGATGCACAAGTTGAAAAACAAACAATAAAAAATATAGATAAATATAAGAGAGTGAAGAAAAGGAATAGTTGCTGAAAAGAAATCCAGATGGATGGTAATAATCACGACAGTATCCACTTGCAAACTTCTCAGAAATTGGTGTCAGGAGGGAAAATCTAGCTGACACATGTGGGGAAACAGGCACCAAAGTGCTTGTTTCTCACTTATTTCAGTAACTTCTGTCTTGCATTCCACCTTTAAGTTTCAGGTTTTCGAACCTTATTTGGTGCAGGTATACCAACAATCAGCCCTTCCTTCTCTTTTCATCCAGGAAGTCACCCCTGGCCCAAGGTTCTGGATGACCTTAACATAGCATTTCCCATATCCTAACGCTCCTTCATCTCTCTCTCCCCTCAACCCTTCTGCCACAAAAGGAAACTACTGGTTCCAAAAGCACACACATTTCTAATCATTAATGCATTTTTCCCTGGTGTCGCTTGGCAAGTAGATTTTTTATCTATCCATAATATATCTGCAAAATGGTTGGTGCTTATAAAGACAGATGTCACAGTGACTACATACAAAATATTGTCCTATTTCCCTTTATTTTATTTCCAAAATTTGGAATACATGTACAAGTGGCATTAGTCCATTATTTGATAACTGCAACAATAATTTATGGAGTGAAGTAATTTTTACATAGACAGATCATTATAACAAACAAGTTCATGGACAATGTGCAAATGGCAATAAAACACTGAACAAACAGTACAATTGTACTAGCAAGACATAAGTTCTCAGGGCAGAAAAAGTTTATCTCATATAGTTGATGAAAGACCGTAATGCAACTAAAAATTGTTAAGATTTGATGATGAAACAATGCATGTAACACAGAGCCAATAACCAGATTTGTACCTACTGCAATTGATGGAATGAAGTGCCAGATCAGACAACTTTTTTGGTGGTGACCACTTCTGGACTATACTCGCTATTAGCAACTTATTTTGAAAGTGAGATAACACACAAGCCAAAGTGGCAAGAAAGGTGCATACTTGACAGGTGGGGTTCAACAATACAGAAAAGTAAGCTGAGCAGCCAAGAGAATCATATGTGCTGTACTGTTAAAACTACATGCACATAATGCAAGATGCCACGAAGTAAAAGTTGATGTGATAACTTCACAGTAGAGGTGTGGGCAGGCCAAATAAATTGCTCATCGCATGATAAGATCTGTGGCTCTGAAATGGCTGCCATTTTTCAAACACCTTTGCATAACAGCAACAAACATGCTAAAGTGGGAATGGGACTCTGTATGAATGGCATCTGCAGCTTCAGATATGTGAGCCTATAAACTGACTGACATCAACAACTGATCATGTGTCACAGGAAAAGGAAAGTAACTCCAGTTCATAAAATAGATATACGGATGACATGGGCAGGTACATTATTAGATGTAGGTTTCAGGATTATTATGAAATTTGAAAAAGACATATCAACACAGTTAAACTCATGTAATATTGGCGAAATAGAAAATAACTTCGCTGGAAGGCAAACTAACCTCTGAGAAATTTTTAACCAACTGTTTTCAGATTTAGAAAATACACATATCAAAAAAAGTTTTGCATCACCTAGGTTCCGAGAGTTTCGGAACCTGTACAGAAAATTGGAATAGAGATCAACATAAAGATCATTTCCGTCCTTTTTATTGCTCATCAAAACCACACATTGCACGTTGTACCAGCATACAGCGAGATCTCCAGAAATGGTGGTCCAGATGGCTATACACACCGGTACATGTAATACCCAGTAGTACGTCCTCTTGCATTGACCCATGCCTGTATTCGTCATGGCATTCTATCCACAAGTTCATCAAGGCACTGTTGGTCCAGATTGTCCCACTCCTCAACGGCGATTCAGCGCAGATCCCTCAGAGTGGTTTGTGGGTCACGTCGTCAATAGCTCCCTTTTCAATCTATCCCAGGCATGTTCGATAGGGTTCATGCCTGGAGTACATGCTGGACACTCTAGTCGAGCGATGTCATTATCCTGAAGGAAGTCATTCAAAAGATGGGCATGATGGGGGCGCGAATTGTCATTCATGAAGACGAATGCGTCGCCAATATGCTGCCGATATGGTTGCACTATCGGTCAGAGGATGGCACACATGTATTGTACAGTTGTTACGGCATCTTCCATGACCATCAGCGGTGTATGTTGGCCCCACATAATGGCACCCTAAAACAATAGGGAAACTGCACCTTGCTGCACTCTCTGGACAGTGTGTCTAAGGCGTTCAGCCTGACCGGGTTGCCTCCAAACATGTCTCCGACGACTGGCAAATATGACACTCATTGGTGAAGAGAACGTGATGCCAATTCTGAGTGGTCCATTCGGCATGCAGTTGGGCCCATTTGTAGTGTGCTGCATGGTGTCACGGTTGTGAAGATGGACCTAGCCATGGGCATTGGGAGTGAAGTTGCACGTCATGCACCCTATTGCACACAGTTTGAGTCATAACACAATGTCCTGTGGTTGCACGAAAAGCATTATTCAACATGGTGGCCTTGCTGTCAAGGTTCCTCCAAGCCATAATCCGTAGGTAGCGGTCATCCAATGCAGTAGTAGCCCTTGGGCAGCCATAGCGAAGCATGTCATCGACAGTTCCTGTGTCTCTGTATCTCCTCCATGTCCAAACAACATCACTTTGGTTCACTCCGAGATGCCAGGACACTTCCCTTTTTGAGAGAACTTCCTGGCAGAAAGTAACAATCCGGACACAATTAAACCACTGTATTGACTGTCTAGGTGTCGTTGAACTACAGACAACACAAGCTGTGTACCTCCTTCCCAGTGAAATGACTGGAACTGATCAGCTGTCGGAACCCCTCTGTCGCTAATGCATGGTTGTTTTTGTCTTTGGCCGGGTTTAATGACATCTCTGAACAGCCAAAGGGACTGTGTCTGTGATACAATATCCACAGTTAATGTCTATCTTCAGGAGTTCTGGGAACCGGGGTGATGCAAAGCTTTTTTTTGATGTGTGTATAATAACGTGAGAAGTCTTCTACTTGAGGAGTATGATATTGTGTCATGAAGGGTACATCATCACTTAACATCAAAGAATTATTACACTAGGTGTTTATAAATCAGTTACACAAAAGTAACCTCTAATAGTGAAAAGGGTAAATAATTTACGGAAAGATTTGATGCAGCACTGAAAGCAGTAAATCTTCAAGTTTTATTCCTGCCTAACACTGTTAATTCCTGATGTGCCTACTACATTGCACACACAAATGAGTTATTCTACTAGTCATCGCGGACTCAAACAATGGTGCAGAACATGCACAGTGTTGTTTATGTTCTCGTGAATCCAAATACGCTAGCAAAACTGGCTGTGTGTCACACGGGACACTGGGTCATGGTTGGCTAGCAGTCTCTGAGACAACAATTGAACAAGTTCGGAAGTCTTACATTCATAGTTTCGGTAAATCAATGAGACATACCAGATTAGAATGGAATACACCCAGTGTTACAATGTGGAAGGTACTATGGAAACCAGTATCATTGGAAACCAGTATCATTAAAACCCCACAATGTGTTACAAACCGTTGCACACTTTATGAAAACGTGGCCAAGGAAAATGACTGAGTTTTGTGTACGTAAGTTTAACAAAGTTCAGACTGATTAATAAAATTGCATTCAATGATGAAGTGGCCATCCATACCTGCAGTAATTTGCATTGGCATAATGCTCAGATATGGGAGAGCAGAAACCACACCACATAACTGAATGTGTACGAGAGTTGCCTAAGATAAATGTTGTTTGCCTTGTAAGCTGTAGTAGCAAGATTTACGGCACTTTCTTTTTTGCCAAACTCTCTGTAACTGGCAAATCATACTTGGGCATGCTTGAATATTATCTAATGTCTCAATTACAACAGGATATGGCCGCATAACCTTTCCCAGCAAGATCATGCACCATCATATTATCATCATAAAGTTGTCACCTAACTCCGTAAGAATTGCTGACTTCGACTGGAAGCAATGGAACAATGTCCTGGCCACCGTGATCACATTCTTTAACCCCAACGGACTTCTGTGTATGAGATTACATTACACACAAAGTGTTTGTTCCTTTGCTTCTGTGAAATGTCGATGAGCTGCAACAACAGATAACACAAGCAGCTGCCACTATACAAGATTTGCTTCATAGTATTTGGCAGGAAATTGATTACAAATAGGACTTTTGTCATGTTACAAAAGGTAGCCACACTGAACATCTGTAAATAAAGCTTGACGATATATTGCATTCAGTGATATATCAAACATTTCTGTAAGTTAAGTACCTTTTTCACAATTAGAGGTTACTTTTGTATAACTAATTTATAAACACACTGTATTAATGACATAAAGCATATTATGTTCATTGACAAAACGTGGATCCACATATGAAATTTACAGTAAAAAGTTGGTCACCTGTAGACAGTACCATTGGTCTACTTGCCCCAAACAAGAACAGTTGCTTATCGTGGTGCATGTTGGATGGCAAAATGGTTTGTCACGCACAGTTTGAAATAAAAGATCGGGGTTGCAATGGATAGCAAAACTTTCTTGAAATGGGCTACATACAAGCTGATATGACTACTACCAGAGAACAGAATTTTTGTTCCAGACCATGTATATTAGTAAAATACTGGCAAAACAAGGTACTTTGACAAATTCTCATAAAGCTAAGAAGCTAAGCCAACATTTGATCCTGGCTATGGGAAAATAAATCAGTTTAATGAAGTTTAGACTGAACCAGAAATCTTAATCTAAGAAACAATAATGGTTACCTCCATATCACATGGCCCTAAATAGAATAGAGACAGTGAATGTAAATGTCGTGTGACTAGGGCCTCCCGTTTGGTGGACTGTTCGCTGGGTGCAAGTCTTTCGATTTGACGCCACTTCGGTGACTTGTGCATCGATGGGGATGAAATGATGGTGATTAGAACAACACAACACCCAGTCCCTGAGTGGAGAAAATCTCCAACCCAGCTGAGAATCAAACCCGGGCCCTTAGGATTGACATTCTGTCGCACTGACCACTCAGCTACCAGGGGCGGACAATAGAGACAGTGAAAAGAAGAAGAATATTTGTGAGTATGAAACACTCACAGGAAGTGTTTCCTTTTCCACTTCGGTTGGCTATACCAATAGCCTGCCCTCTTTCAATCTGAAACAGGCCTACAGTTTATGTGGCCCAGATATGCACAACAGATTCTAAGTAAAAGCACAAACATCTCAGCTTTTGAATATGATTTCAGACGTACAAGGTTTATTCACACAAGTGCTACAGATGGACAGTGAAACAAAAATAAGAAAGGGAATGAAAGAGGAGACAAACTGAATGACAATACACAGGCTTTCAAATAACTGTTGGAAACTGCACTGGTCTGTGGACTGTGGTGAAAAATAGGGCACAGGAAACTGAGAGAGAAATACAGTCAGCATGTATGAAACAAACAGTTAGTGATACTAGAGAGTGCGCTTATAGAAAACTAAAGTAATGAGCCAAAATGGAAAGTGCACATTTGTACTAGCATTTTAACTGCAAATGATGACCAAAAATGACATATGAGGTTAATGGGCTGGAGAGCTTACATAAACTGGAGATTAGAAAATATTCATGCAAAAATTTACTGGACACTTCTCTGGTTGATGTACAACAACAAAGTAAACTGAAAATATTTCAAGCAATAATAGTAAACACTGAACCATAGCTGTTAAGCTCATGAAAGAGCACTACAGGTGTACTTCACAGTATTCAGTCATGGACTCTACTAAGCTTTGGGAGACAAATTTCAATGGTGGCACAGCAAATAAACAGTGTAACATAGAGGATGGAAAAATTTTTGAGAGAAAAAGAAAAAAAAGGGTACCCCGAACAACAAGATCTGCTGACACGACATCAACTCCTGCTGCATTGCTTGCACTGCAGCTGTACTGCCCTGCATGTGATGCTTGCACAGAGCTGATGCTTAATATCACACTACGTTCAGCCAAATTTACCACTGTAACACCCATTCTTGGA
The DNA here is from genome assembly GCF_023864345.2 of Schistocerca serialis cubense. Classification (NCBI taxonomy): domain Eukaryota; kingdom Metazoa; phylum Arthropoda; class Insecta; order Orthoptera; family Acrididae; genus Schistocerca; species Schistocerca serialis. Next base: position 39,287,737 of record NC_064645.1, on the reverse strand, counting down.
GAAATTGGACCATTGTTAAACTGCCACTTCAAACTGATTGGATGATCTCCTTCAATGACACCACATGGAACAGTAATAACTTGCCCAGGATTCAGAGGTTTGTCACCAAATGAGAAAGGCAAAAGTTGCGGAGGAACTGTAAGAAAATCCACACATATTCTTCCAGTTGCCGAGAGAGGTATTCTCAGAATTTTCTGAAAGATAGCAAGAACTGGACATTAAACTCAGGATGAGTATTATACGTGTTGAGCCAGAATTCCATCAACAAACTTTCAGAGGTTCTTCAGGGATACCTTCTGAGTAATTTCGTATGAGGGATCCATGATCTCCAATGACTTATAACAGAGTAATAATGTTTCTGTGCAAACACCATCAGAACAGTGATAACTGCTGTAATATACAAGTTTCTCATAGAAGCCTATGTACAGGTAGAAAATAACTGTAATGCAGTTGCCATCACTGAGGAAACAGCTCAGTGTAGGCATCGTTCAGCCACTCTTCCGCTGCATTGAGTGAAACCAACTCTTCATCAGTAAACCTTTCAACACTGTTGTGTATCACTGTTCAACATACAACTACCACTATCAGACAAACAAACCCGAGAGAGAACAGTGCAGTACTGAATGCAAGCTTGAGGAGAACAGTAAAATGGGCATTATTGTTGTCAACAGTGAGTACCATTGGTGAATGGAACAAGATCAAACAAGACATACAGCACAAACCATCTGTATCTGTACTGTTGCACACGTTTTCCATTGTAGTACAGATACAAAAATAACAGGACTAGAAGTCAAACAAAATGCAATAACTCTGTAATGACAGTGATGAAGACTATGGGTACCTTATACCAAAATACTCAGAGGGTATCCCTGAACAACCTCTAAAAATTTGTCAGTCCAGTTCTGGTCCATCCTGTATATACCGGTCTACTACAAATGGTTCATTCATTTTCAAAGCTCTATATTTTCCAAAGTATTAAATATACAAATATGAATGATGTGTGACTAGAACTGTACACTCACCAAGTTTGCATTTTGCACTCTAAATGTTCTGTGAGTGTCTCTCTGGTCACATGACACATTTCCAAGCAGTAGTCAAGTTTGTTCCATACCTTATGTAACAACATCTTGTCAATGGTCATCACAGCAGCATTGATGAGTCCTCTAAGCTGTTCCAGTGTTCCTGGCAGCAGTGGAACATAAACACAGTCCTTAATGTACCCCCAAAGGAAAAAGTCACAACGCTTTAGGTCAGGGGAGCTGGGGCGGATGGGGAGGGGAATAAGGGAACAAAGCCACACCATCCTCACAATTACGTCCAATCCTGAGATGTAGAAGTTCATCATTTAGGCAGCAACATACATCAGTGCTCCTATGAGGAGGTGACCCATCTTATTGAAACATGAAATTCTCAGAATCATCAGTCAGTTGCGGAAACAACAACAACTGCAACATCTCGAGGTAAGAGGTACCCATCACAGTCTTCCCACAGAAGAAATGCTGCCCATACAGCTTTGTCTTTGACACTGCACAGAAAGGATTAACCTTCAGTGTACTTCCACTATGCACCACTATTTCATGAGGATGTTTCAGTGCCACATATGTTCACAGTGTGCTGGTTAAGATTTCCCGTTAAATGGAATGTTGATCTGTCACACAAAAACTCTTTTCTTGCTCTAATGCCATTTTTTTCAGCCCTCATCACACCAACTGGCGGATACAATATAAACACAGTGTGTTTATGGTTCTATTCATGTATCAATTATACAGAATTTTGAAAATGAATCAACCATCTGTTGTAATCGTGTATAATTAATACATTACCACAAACTTTTTTATTATTCGTGCAGTGTTGAATGAAAATAAAAATCTGACATCAGAATGGAATCAGTTAAACTGACCAATGGTAGTACATTTAAGTGTTATAATTAAACAAATAAGATCTTTAGTTACAAATTTAAATCAGATAGCAATTCAATGTGTTTCCAGGTATAAACTGCACTAATTTGATCTAAGTCCACAGTTTATTATTAATGTCTTGTGTACAAGACTCTTACGGTAATTTCCAAATGGTATTACTCACAAGACTATGAACAATGATGTGTTAACAAAATTAATATGTGACAGAAGAAATAGTATCACATGTTTCATTACAGAACAACTTTGACATTCTGAGAAAGAAATGACGAGGTGATACAGTCGAACGAAACAACATTAGATATGACTACCAAAATGATGACATTAAACATAGCAGAAAATACCTCGCAAACAGATAAACATACCTTGTATACATCATGATATGAGTTTAGAATATCTGCAAAGTATTTCAATTGTGTTCCTATGTACTGGTTTTGCCATACAGTAATTCAAAAGATTGGCTATACCACTATTGATCACATGTAATATCACTTTTATTCCCTCAGGATTTATTTCCAAATTTCTGTCAATTTTGCCACACACCACAGTTGTCTTAGACTGCAGTCGTGTGCATGAATTGCGCTTCTGTGTGTGTGTGTGTGTGTGTGTGTGTGTGTGTGTGTGTGTCCTCTATAAGGTGAGTAGCAACTTTCCTTATCATAATATTGTACAAGTTATGAAGAAGTCAAGTACACTTCAGTACTATAAGAAATCATAAAGCAGTTGATACATGCACTGAATATACTGTTATGGAAGTAGTGCAGCACAAAGCAACCACAAGCAAAGTAGCACTAGTACAACTTGCTTCCATCATTTGCATATTTGCACATGATAAACATCTGCATCTTCACGATTCGGATGGCAGTTAGTGCTGTGACAACCAAATGGATGACCATTGTAGACTATGTAAGAAATTGACTCAGACAGACTTGACAAAGCAAGTAGAGCTGAACCTTCTGTAGTTCCCTGACTTGCAATGGTTTCTAAGTAAATATTTGGCATCAAGAAGGGTCAGCTGTCACACTATAACCAGGTACTGTTACTGGAGAGGTGAATAGAAGGGAGGGAGACTCTTGTATAATGTCCCATTGACTAGGTGGTCATTACAGATGGAACACATGCTCAGACTGGAGAAGTAAATCAGCCATGTCCATTTCACATGAACCACTGTAGCACTTATCTTAAGCCATTTATCAAAACTACAGGACCCTAAATACAGATAGGTGGACTGTGATTTGAACCCCCATTCTCCTGAATACAAGCCCTGTGTCCTAACTACAGAACTACCTTGCTCGTTGCTTGGTTTACTCTTAACAGAGCTCCTCTTATGTCCCTCACTATGCTGAGAGAGAGTTTGCGAAAGAAAATGCTTTCACTTACTACAGACATTAGCAATATTATTAACACCGTTACACGCATCACTGCATACTGTGATGGTATGAGAATTTCCAGATATTTTGTAGACAAAGTTTGGAAATAAATAATTTTGTTGATTAAAAGTGAAATCTCATACTAATTTTGAATGTAAATGAACAAGCTTTATTAATAGAATTATATGCATTTTTGTTATCCAGAATACTCATTCAGAATATAAAGTTTTAATTATTATGTAAGAAAATTTATTAGGGGATGAGTCCTGTTTTGTGTATTTTATTATTTGCATGAGGTATTCTGTCTGGTCTCCATGTCATTCCAAGGGGATTGAAGGTGTACTTTGAGTCTTGTCAGGCAAAGTAGCCAAAGGCAGCGAAGAGTCTTCTGCGCCAGCCATGCTGTCAAGGAATACCAATGACCAGAACAATAATGTATATAGGTATGTACTGAAAAAACACTTGTTATTTGTTACCCAGGCCTCCTGTAACAAGACACTTACACACATAATTTGTGTTGTATTTAAAGGAGTAATAAAAGCCTTAAAAGATTGGAGTACTCAAGTACTGGTTTTTAGTAAAAATTAAGTTATTCTACAATTAAGAAGAATATTTAACAAGTTGGGAGTTCGCATACCACTCTTGAGTTTAAGATCACATTGAGGTAACATAAAATACAAACGAACCCTCACAATATATAGTACATAATGAAATGCCATTGTGAAATTGCTTGAGCTACGCTTAGCTGACACATACATTTTGTACATTTCAATCAGGCTCTAACTTTGAACAAATTATTTGTGCAATAAACTGTTTCCATTTATTTGTGACATACTGTATTCACTAGGGCTAAGTTTCATCACACTCAACACATAACTTTGTAGTCTATGCTCATACATCTGCCTAATGCTGGTACACCTGCCTAATATCCCTGCAAGCATGCAGAAGTGCAGCAACATGACGTGGCATGGACTCAACTAATGCCCGAAGTAATGCTGGAGGGAAGTGACATCATGAATCCTGCAGGGCTATCCATAAATCCGTAACAGTACAAGGGGGTGGAGATCTCTCCAGAACAGTATGTTGCAACACATCCCAGATATGTTCAATAATGTTCATGTCTGGGGAGTCAGATGGCCAGTGGAAGTGTTTGAACTCAAGAGCTGTGTTCCTTGAGTCACTCTGTGGCAATTATGGACATGTCGAGTGTTGGATTGTCCTGCTGATATTGCCCAAGCCCATCAGAATGCACAATGGACATGAATGAATGCAGGTGATCAAACAGGATGCTTCCGTACGTATTACCTGTCAGAGTCTTATCTAGACATATCAGGGGTCCCACATCACTCCAACTGCGTACAACCCACACCATTACAGAGCCTCCATCAGTTTGGACAGTCTCCTGCTGACATGCAGGGTCTACGGAGTCATGAGGTTGTTTCCATACCCGTACACCTCCGCTCACTCGATACAATTTGAAATGAGACTTGTCTGACTAAGCAACATGTTTCCAATCATCAACAATCCAATGTCGCTGTTGACGGACCCAGGCAAGGCATAAAGCTTTGTGTCATGCAGTCGTCAAGGGTACACAAGTGAGCCCTCGGCTCCGAAAGCATATACTGATGATGTTGCATTGAACGGTCTGCAAGCTGACACTTTTTGAAGGCCCAGTATTGAAATCTGCAGCAATTTGTGGAAGGGTTCCATTTGTGTCACCTTGAATGATTCTCTTCAGTCGTCATTGGTCCCGTTCTTGCAGTATCTTTTTCCGGCCCCAGCAATGTCAGAGATTTGATGTTTTACCGGATTCCTGTTATTCACGGTACACTCATGAAATGGTCGTGTGGGAAAATCCCCGCTTCATCAATACTTCAGAGATGATGTATCCCATTACTCATGTGTTGACTATAACACCACATTCAAACTCACTTAAATCTCACTTTGATGTTTTACCGGATTCCTGTTATTCACGGTACACTCATGAAATGGTCGTGTGGGAAAATCCCCGCTTCATCAATACTTCAGAGATGATGTATCCCATTACTCATGTGTTGACTATAACACCACATTCAAACTCACTTAAATCTTGATAACCAGCCTTTGTAGCAGCAGTAATTGATCTGTGCTGGAGACTTGTTGTCTTATACAGGCATTGCTGATTACAGCACCTTATTCTGGCTGTTTACATATCTCTGTATTTGAATATGCATGACTATGCCAGTATCTTTGGCACTTCAGTGCAGATTAGGCCATTGGAAACACAGTAATACAGCAATAACCATGATAGTAATAGGAAAAATGGTCAAATCTACAGAAAGAATGACTTTACATTTACAGCTGTAACAAGCAATGACAAAATCATGACATTAGCAAAACATTCTGCATTTTGAACTTTTCTGAAATCTGAGCCAGCTCAAGAAGTTTCAGGGGTATTGTATAAATGGAGCTCATCATAATATTATTTTGTCAATACTCACACACAGTAGAAACATTCAGAGGAATCAATAGATTGTGTGAATCAAGATGAAGCAGTCTGGGCCAGTCATGTGGGGCAGTTGAGACCACATGCTTGATTTGTTTGCCAACAGAAATAAGATGCTTTCTGATGTGTACTCAGAAACTGCATATGTTGTGGCAATTTATCTGGCTCCCTGAGTTGTACAGTGTATAATTAAAAAGTTTCATGGGTGTTGTAATGACCCATCTCATTGCTTACATCACAAAAGTGGAGGTCAGAACAAAGTATTCACAAAATTAATTTCAAACAGCTCTACTACTAATTAGTATATTTCACACACATCTACTACCTGCATCATTCCAATTAAGTTCCCTCATAGTTTTCTTTCCCTTTCTATCTTTCAGTATAAGTAATTTAAGAGCAAACGAGACCACTCACTAAACATCAGGACTGTCGAGTCATCTACAAGAACACAAAGATAACTTTTGTTAGCTTTTAAGAAGAAATACTTTAATGAACTAGGGTACAAATACATACATTTCCATAAATGTCTCTTTCCTCCACCTACAATCTCTGTCACAGTGATCCCACTCCAGAAGTCCAAGATGACATCCCACCCCTACTCAAATTGCTAGGACTATCCCAGATTATCTCCTCTTAGTCAGTTTCCCTTTTCACCCCAACTATCCCCGAGCTCTCACGTTCTACATGTTTCCCAAAAAATACAAACCCAACAGTCCAGAAAGACCCATTGTAGATAGTTACTGTTTCCTTACTGGAAGAATCTCCACTATTGTTGACAATGCCTCTAACCAACTGACTGTAGCCTACTCTCTCATTTCAAAGATACAAATCAGTTCCTTTGCAGACTTCTGACCACCCCCACCACAGTACTCCATTCCTGGTACAGCTTGACAATTATATCTTTACACACAACTACTTCTCCTTTGAGGAGAAGGTATATAAACAAATTCATAGCACAGGTATGAGCCCTGCATGACACTCTTCTATACCAACCTGTGTGTAGGCCATCTAAAGCAAATCTTTCTATCTTTCTAATCTCCCATAACCCAAACCCTTTGGTTGGTTCAGATTCATTGATTTCTTCATGATATGCTTGTCTGTGCTTGTGTCTTTGCATGTGTGTGTGTGTGTGTGTGTGTGTGTGTGTGTGTGTGTGTGTGTGTGTGTGTGTGTGTGTGTGTGTGTGCGCGCGAGTGTATACCTGTCCTTTTTTTCCCCCTAAGGTAAGTCTTTCCACTCCCGGGATTGGGATGACTCCTTACCCTCTCCCGTAAAACCCACATCCCGTCGTCTTTCGCTCTCCTTCCCTCTTTCCTGATGAAGCAACCGTGGGTTGCGAAAGCTTGAATTTTGTGCGTGTGTTTGTGTCTCTATCAACATACCAATGCTTTCGTTTGGTAAGTTACATCATCTTTGTTTTTAGATATATTTTTCCCACGCGGAATGTTTCCCTCTAGCTTGTTAAAGAATTTCTTCCAAAAGCTAGCAAAACTTAAAATTTCTTTTTGTGTACTTGGCGATGACTCAACACATCTGCTATCAGTCAGTGATCTCCTTCACTCCTACATTATTTACATTCTGCCTTTCCTGACTATATTTATACCTTTCAATATGGCAGATCAAGACACTTTTGACCTATACATGTAAGTATGAGAAGTGTGAGTATTTCCTACTGCAAACAGTTTTTGCGTAATGAAAACTCAGCAGAAATTTTGTTGTTGGTTTGGTGGTTACTGATATGAAAACTACTGCACACAAATGATGTTTTTTGATGATTAGTCCCACTTTTATTCACAAATGGATATGAAACACACGACCTCATAAAGTTGCATGACATGAAACATCGAGGTAAAAAATGTTATGCGCTTTATGAAAAAAATATTGCAATTCTACTGGAAAATACTAGAAGAATACAGGAAAATGGCCAGGAAACAGTGCAAAAACAAATTTCAGAGAAGGATAATTTTAAGAGCTTTAAAGCTATCAAGACATCAAGGTATATTTCAGATTTGGATCTGAGCAGCAGAGCACAGCAAAACTATACTTAAATCCTTGGACAAGGGAAACAAACATAGTGCTATGACAGTGGTAGCTGGCTAATTTGGGAATATAAGTAAATTTGAGGAATAATGGTTCAACTGTTTGGCAATTGTCTTTGCAAATATTAAACTTCATAATCACATCTGATTATGAAACTGGTTTTCATAATGCAAAAAAAGTCCTTTTATATTACTGCATTATGTTAGGTGCTGTCTACAACATTACCCAATACTCTGGATGCCTGTCATCAAAAACTATTTTGATCAAGACTTATGAAGTATTGCCAAAAATAAGAAAATACTTATAATTAAGATTTTAACAAAATGAATCGTAATTACTGATGTTTGTGAACAGAGGCAAAATACATATATCAAAATAGGAATGGAACTTCAAACCTAAAAAAAGCAGTGAGGCTCTTCACACAGTTTTAGTCTTTCACAGAGTTGCGAGGCTTTCAAGGGTGTTTTTGCTTTAAGCTTTACAAAATAAAATCGATACAGAAATGGATGTTGAGAAACAGAGGTAAAGTTGTGGAATGTAACTGATGACAAATGTTTCTAAATATACTATTACACAATTAACCACTGACATTATGCTGAACACCAACTACCAGACATGTAAGATTAAATAATCATTTTAAAAATTTACAAAAACATCATGTAAGTAAGATAAAAGAGTCTGTATTGGATAGAAATATAGGAAGTGTTAAATCAGATGACAGAAACAGGTTTGCAGATGGCAACTCCTACTGCAATTGGTATGTACCTTGTCACATTTAACTTTGACTATAAATCATGGTGGAAATTCGTACCTCTTAACTAAATTAAACAAACCAATATGGGGATAGGCACATTAGATGCTGGCACAAATAATATTGCTACCAAGGTTGAAGACAAAACACTCTACTTTATTACGACAACCCACGTGGAGCAATAGAACAAAACTGTATTACTGAAGGTTGTGGAAAAGAAAATACCATTGCATACGGAGTGTTCGTCATCACTGCTAACACAAATAGGTAACCACGAGTTAAGGTCTCTCGAAAGAAAAGCCAGAAGATTTCTATGCGATGCACTGAGTACTGCAGGACAAAAAAAATGTTTAAAGTCCCACATGGTGGTGTGTGTCACTACAAACAAAATTTTGTTGTCTACGAAGGAGGGAGATGGAAAAAGTCTCTTGCAGGAAATAATGGAAAGTCTTACCATACTGTGTTACAGGCATAGAGACAGCGAGGCACGGGTGTATCTCAACAAGTTGCAATAGCTGTTTACGCTTGTACTCTGCACTGTGTGCTGCGCTGTTCAAAGCCAGTAGCCGTGTGGCTTGTCTGCTGCTGTGCGTGAATTGGTACTGATCTTCAACATTGTCATCACAGCAAGGAGTAGAACAGAACTGGACAAGATTATGCCAGCACAAGTCTAACTAGGCAAGCGGCTACTGTGTAGCTACAGTTATCCAGCGACCATAGAAGCAAGGTTCCACGTGACAGAAATGGGAGCTATAGCTGGAAACGGGCAGAGGCATCCAAAGAAAAAACTTCTGTGCTTTAGCAGATGGCTGCAGTGAAAATAGGTGCTTATCTACAGGGACCGGACTGCAAAAACAGATGTGTGGCTAAACGTCACCACGAAGTCCCGCCCACCCTTCCCTTCCCCGTGAGAGTGGAGCACAGAGGAGCAGCAAATTGGCAACAAAGGAGGCCAGTACAAGCAGAAAGACATGTTGTACTAATGGTGGGGTGCAGACAGACGAGCTGATGTTGAGTGAGTAACAGGGTCGGGTGTCAGATGTCAGATGTCAGGACACAGGATCGCAATGCCGGCAGCAAGCGTGAGCGACGTGGAAGCTGGCGGCACACGGCGTAGGAGTGCCGGGGCGGGTCAGCCCGAATATGTGTCAAGTGTCGTGTCACGCAGTGAACACCCATTTGGCACAGTTGCCAGCACATGACGGCAGAGGCAAGAGTGGAGTAATACTGCTGGGTGACAGCAGAGATGGTCTGAGAGCCGGGTGGCAATGTTTGACATCTGAAAACACACTTGTGGAGTGCTGCAAGCAGGACAGGTGGCCACAGGCCTGTGGAGCTGCACTGCAAAAATGTGAAATGATCCTGCTGTGGAAGTGACGGAGACATAGAGGAGGCAGTGTGGCATCAGGGCATAACCATCTGTTGGCAGCAGCAGATGCAGAACAGAGGTAGATGGACAAGGGTTGCTGGCACCTGTATAGTCAGCAGTTGGTGGGTCAGGGGTGGCAACGGCATAGCTTCGTGGGTTTCCACTGGTGTACTCGGCCACAGTGCGGTAGAACAGGATCTCGGCAGGATTCAGTGGTGGGGGTGCTTGACACTGGCAGCAGCACTAGCACCAGTGTCATCAGGGGCAGTGGCCCTGGTGTTATCAGATTCTTCATCATGATCGTCGGTGTGCATCAGCAGGATGTCAGCGAGGGTAATAGTCAGTCTCAGAGTGACAGATCAGGCAGCATATAGGCAGGCTCCAGCCTATCAGCTGAAATATTGGTAGGGGTGACACGAAGATGCAGTGTAAAAGTCCTGGAGTCTCGCTTCAGAACTCGGCGGTGGACAGAATAGTGTGGGCGAACGGGAGTCGATAAGTGATGATGCACAGCGTAACATATATGCCTGAGGTGAAGTCACCGTGAATAAATTTACCGTGTTCACCGTGACGATGGGGGGCAGGGGCCACAGCTGAGCCGTGTGGTCCTGCGAGCCGGGGACAAACACTAGCGTGACGCTGTCCGTGGGTAGGCCATTGGGGTGCAGGAAGTCACTTGGCATAGTAAGCTTTTGGCTGTCAACACAGTTAGCAACTGATGACTCCAGGTTGGCCTTGTGAGTGAGGCATAGGCTGAGAAGTACCTTAGGTAGGGCAGTGATCCACCTGGTGTCGGCCGGTTGACGGGATCGTTCCCCCGTGCCGTTGGCTGCTGCACGGTAGCTTGATGTCGAGTGCAGGTCAGCCCCGTAGAGATGTATCAGTGGATGAAAGGGGGAAGAAGGAACATGATGTGATGACACACATGCAACTGTAACATGTGACTCACATGGAGATGAAGGTGGCAGCTAAAGTGGTGGTGGTGACAAAGGGTGTAAGTGTTCCCTCAGGTCATCAGGTGATCCTGACCACCACCGTGAGGAGGTAGCAGCAGCCGTCAGAGGACAGTAAGGGGCCAAAGAAGTCGATGTGGATGTGTACGAAGCAACATCTCACATCTGGAAAGATAGTGACGGGGGCACGTACGTGGCAGCCAAACTTTGTGTTCTGGCAGGTGAGGCAGGTGTGAGCCCTGGTCTTTCACTCCCTGTGAATGCCTGGACACATAAAATGCTGCAGGGCCAGGTGGTGAAAGTGCGCAAGTCAGTGTGTGCCAGGCTGTGAACCAGGCTGTGAACTGGTCGAATGTGGCAGCAGACAGGGATGGGTGCAGTAAGCCAATGGATATGTTACACCAGATACTGCTGTCTAAGTCAGGGACCACTGTACATTGAAGGTGGAGGCTACAAGCAGCATCCAGGGAGAGAGAGGTGAGTTCCATGTCATGCTCCTGGCCATTGCTGATAACCTTTTATTCCAGGGATGAAGGAATGGTGCTGGTACGGCTGTCTTAGACAGCGATGATGTCAGCTCTGGCAACGTGGCGTGTGAAGGTAGTAAATTCAGAAGTGAAGGGAGGGGGTGGAGGCACTGATCAAGAGCTTGTGGTTGGTGAAGACCTTGAAGAGACAGGCCTTCAATGTTGAACATGGACATTTCGCCACGAGAGGCGTGTTGGGTTAAAGTATTTTGTGTGGAAACCACAAGACATGCTATGCAATGCACTGTGTACTGCAGGGTGCAAAAACTATTAAAATTGCACACGCTAGAATTTGTCACTACCAACATAGTTCTGTCGCCATGAAGTGTACAGGGAGTCAGGGTATCTACCAGGAAAGAAGGAAAGGCTTAATGTACGAAAAGTATTTGACTGTCTCATAGATGGAAGGAGCTCTCTCTCACTTGCATTTCAGTGCTGTTAAGTGGCAGGGAGCTTGCTGGAGAGAAAAGCCAGTGACTGCTATTTGTTGCTAATGTGGAGCAGCAAGGCACCACCAGCCATAGCAACAGGCAGGGTAGCATCTCCCAAGTTGCACCTAATGGCACAGAAGCTGTTCTCCATTTTCAATGTCCATGGCACTGGCTAGTTTCACTTTGTTTTGGCACTGTGAAGGATGGTGGTTAGAGGCTCCTGTGTATCAGCAGCATTCCTCAGGTGCAGTGGAAGAAGCTTAACACACTGAGGAAGTAGTGAAGCTCCTCAAATGTCTCTGTGCTTGGGAAATGTGACAATGGCTTCGACCTGCTCAGGCAGCAGACAGGAGCCGACAATGCAGATCGTATGGCCCAGAAAAACCACCACACTTAACACTGAAGACGCACTGACAACAATACCAGAGTGCTAGAGGTATTCAAAAATATTGCAGAGGTGTTCACCGTTTCTTCTGGTGACATGGAAAAACAATTACGTTGTCCAAACAACCGAGAGGCCGGGGGAAGTCTGCAGTTAGCAGCATCCGGGCCAAAGCACTCACGGTACCAGCAGAGACAGGCCGTATCACAGTAGGTGTCAGTGGGGTCGTGAGCTCGGCAGTGGTCGGAGCCTTGCGGGCAATGGTAGTCTACAGGTTTTTCTTGTCAGTGTTGAGGCGAGTGAGGATGTTGCACAATCCCAGTGCTGGGCGCTGTGCTGTGGGCCATCAGGGATAGGAGCAGTCAGTGATGCCATCAGCAGCACAGTCAGTGTGAGCCCAGTTGGAGAAGCAGTTGGCGCATGGCTGTGGTAGTGGCAGGCAAGGAGAGCAGCATCTCGTGTACCCTGCTGGCAAGGCTGGCAGCACCGCTGAAAGTCAGATCGACGTGTCGTGCCACTGTTGTCTGTATCGGGATTTGAAGATAAGCCAGTCTGGCATCGTACGGGAAGCTGTAGGAGACTGTGTGCGGCCTCGTTTGGCTTCAGGGGTGGTGCAGGAATTGCGAGAGTTACCAGTTCTCATATAATTCGAGGGTAAGGTGGATCCGGGCACACTCCATCCCAGAGAAAATGAGTTTCACAATGAGGCGGCGCTAGAGTGTCCACAGTGGTCACCAGCTGGGGCTGACGAGTTGACGTCGGGAATCTCCATCACGTATGTCAGCAGAAGCTACTCGATCACCACTGTGATCTTGGTGGCATTGTGGATGAAGTCTCAGCTGGAGAAGGTAGCATCCACCAGGGAAAACCACAGGTGAGGGTCCTGGAGATTGAAGGGTGGCAGGTGACCTGTGACTTGGCAGGACAGAGTGGTGGCAGCAGGCAGGAGGTGAGGTGCCGGTGTGTCGAGGCCAGAAGGAACAGCAGCAGTAGCAGATGCAGGGGCCAGTACAGGTGTTGACACAAAGTCTGGTGACAGCAGCTGGGCCACGGATTTTTGTGTCACCGTGAGTTGTGCGTGCAGGTTGCTGTTGCAGCATTCCAGTTCCGTGAGGCACACAGTCGGCAACCGTGTCATAAGATGTTGGAGCGGTGACAGTGTATGACGAGATGTGGTTGGGCTCGTGACAGAAGCCACGATCGCTACGCTGCATAAGGGGCAAACATGTGAAACACGCAGGAGGGAAATCAAATACAGTTTGTCATACAAAACACAAATTAAAATCTTGGTGCAATAGCATCCTTAGGAAGAAGCAGAAGTAGCTCATAAGTTGGAGTTTGTGGCATGCAACTAATGGGACAGAGTGGCTACACAGAAACAGCTGTAAATTTGTTGAATTTGAAAGTAGAGTCACCTGAGTTTATCACTGGGTCACTAGAAAAGGGTACTAGTCCCTCCTAACTAAATTAAACAAACCAACTAAAATAAGCTAGAGATAAGCACATGGGGGCAGGAATGTTAGGTAACGGCACAAATGACAATGCTACAAGGTTGAAGACAAAACAAACTGCTTTACTGAAAACACTAAGCCTCTATATGGAGCACTGGAAAAAACTTCTAATACTACAGAGTGTGAAAAAAAATAATATTGTTGCCTAAAGTGTGTTCATAACTACTAACACAAGTTGGTCACCTTAACAGGCACATCATATTAAAGCCTCTCGCAGGTAAAACCGTAAGCCTTGGTATGTGATGCACTGAGTGATGCAAGGCATGAAACAGGTTAATGTCACACATGGTAGTGTTTGTCACCATTAATACAGTTTTGTTACCACAAGGCACGGAGCAGGTGAAAGTCTCTTATGGGAAAAAAGGTATAGAAATGGCACGGTGCTAGTGTATCTCAAGGCGCTAGTGTATCTCAACACACTGCAACAGGCATCTACATACATAGTATGCACCCTGCATTGCACAATTTGAGATGTGAATTCTGTGGCCGTGTGGTTTGTCCATCATGCTGTTTGATTAGGACTGAGCTTCAATGTTGTCATTGTGAAGAGAAGAAAAGAAGTGGACAAGATTAAGATGGCAAAAGTCTAACCAGGTGCAGGGCTACTGTCTAGCACCAGTCAGCCAGCAACCAAAGTACCAGGGTGTCTTGTCATGAGGCGGAAGTGGGAGCTTTGGCCGTAAATGGTCAGAGGCGCACAAAGAAGGAACATCATGCATTAGCAGATGTCCACAGTGAAAATAAACATGTACAGAACAAGCCAAGAATCACAAAATATCCAAAAAATAGTTTCTGAACAAAAGAGTGTGAACTCCTAAGCATAAGACATGCTATCTATAACAAAACTATATAAGTCAGCCAAGAATCTCTTAAAGAAATGGTAACATGCTTCCAGAAAAAAATGCAACACCCACTGTAAGTTTTCCTGTTCACTTACACTACATGAAGAGAACATTTGTACACAAAATGATTGCTTTTTCAAATCAATGAATCATGATGTTACAAAGTAACAGATGTAGAGCCACCCTGAAGCATTTCTGTCAGTGCTCCTCATAAACATCCCCCACCACCACCAGTACTAAAGTACTAATTTTGCAAACATTTTCTTTGTACTCATTATACAACTCAAGCACCACAATCACTTTGTCATTGCAAGAGCAGCACAAGAATGGGTCACACAACACTTTGAACATACTCTATGTCATTGTTCCCTCCACAGATATCAAATGAGAAAGAGTGTTAACTGTATAGATCGGGTAAATATGCACATGGCTATCTTTTGTTTAAGACATTCATATTAGATTATATATATGGTGACTGAATGATTGTACTTGCTCACTGCACATCAAGGTTTACACCCTTAGCTGAGTCAATATGCCTTGGACAAAATTCTGGAAGTACTAAGAATGAACAACAAGCACTTAAATAAATGTATAATTATTTTTGCACCTGAATACTACTGAGTGCAGTTTAAGAATTCAAATGATTCTCTCATGTCACCAGCCATGCTATAAATGGCAACACTGTCTAACATTAGAGCTATCCAGTTCCATTCACTGAAAGAACGTACATGCCAAACACTGTATCAATATACTCCTAAAAGGTGTTCCAAATTTTTGCTGGAGGCACGTATGACAATACAGTTCACTGTATACACACAGGGCATGCACTGAAGACATTCAAAGAGCTCTTCAGTTAACAGTTTGCACCACGACATGTTTTCTCAACCACTAATTTCCACAAACAATGGCAAACAATAAAATAAAAAAGGAAAGAAATATGACAGTCAAAAGAAAAGAAAATACTATTTTCTTTGTGATGGGTTTCTGTACCATTCACAACCAGCTCAGATGAAAAAACACTCTCCCCAGCAATGTTTTCTGCTCTGCAAGTATAAATCCCAGAATGTGATGCATCCACAGAACCAATGTTCAGAATGGCACCACGGTCACCAAGATGTACAACTGATATTCTCATATTTCGAGACAACTTCTTCCCATTTAGTAACCAGTCAATCTTCACTGGCTTATCTCCTTCAGTTACACCACATGGTACCATAACTACCTGTCCAGGATTCAACGGTTTATCTCCAAATGAAAATGGCAATAGTTCAGGAGGTACTGAAACCAATACAAAGCCATTTTCATGTACACACTTCTAGAATGATCACATTTTATAGGATTTATTAAGGAATTGCATAGGTGCCTAATCTTGACAAGATACAAATCAAAAAGGTGAAAATATGTCATTCTAAACAAAATATTAAATGCACTCTACTGCTGAACAGCTTAAGCAAAATTCAAAAAGTGTTTGTCTCCTCCACTGAAATCTGAAAATAAGGATTTTATTTTTTATTTTTTTTTTTTATTTTGAATGGAAAAGAATTCTGGAATGTTTCAGTTTCATTCTACTGGTTTTAAGAATGTGAACGAGAGTGCACTGTTATCCAGTCTCTACAATGGTGTGTTTAAGTAAAGGAGAAAAAGAAGTAGGGAGTGGGGCTATGCCGTTGCATGCATGCAGACACATGTGTTATACTGGATTTATTATGTGGTTATATAATATTTGGTATACCATTTATTGCCAAAAAAGCTGTGTAGCTAGCTTTCCCAGCAGCATTAGCAACTGTGCATGTATAATTTCCACTGTGGTACGCTCTTACTGATTCAATTGTCAGTATACTTGTTCGAGAACCCAACACAATTACATTAATTCCTGCAATTTCTGATGTGTCTGCTCCATTTAAATACCAAGAAATTTTCACTGGTACATCTCCTTCAACTACCGCACAGTTCTGTTGAACCAGCTGCCCAGAATTGACAGCACGTTCACCAAAAGAAAAAGGTGAAATTGTCGGTGGAACTGAAATCAATTTTTCTGCAATGAAATTAAGTCTGCAGCACTGATGTAAGATCATGTAACACTTTTGAAAACTTGTAACACATTTATTTCATGTGTACGAACAATCAGTACTAGGGTATCAAAAATGAGGAGTAGTAAGAAATAATGATTTATCAAATAATTTTGAGAATTTTTATGTACATTAACCTCACATGTTCAGCACCAGTTTATTGCAGCTCCATATATCACATTACCTTCCTAACAGAGTAAAATAAGTATATTTGAATAGGGCATCATTCTTGCTAAAATAATGTACTTATTGAGAACCAAGAATTCTGCCATTTAGACAGCTGTTCTGCAGTACTCAAAACTCAACACAGAAGCAGCTGAACCTTAACAATTCAAAAGTCCTTACTGATACTGAAACAATGAAGTTGTTGTGTGTATAGGGAAGAGGTTGTTAAGGAATACCTCAAAGAAAAAGCATGTTGCTGGTGACATGATGTGCCAGTGAGTCTAAGCATAGAACATAAAAGATAAACTGAGCATATGTAAGATTTTGCCCATGCAGATGAAATGCAGAACTCATAGACAATACAATTTCACTACATGAACAACAGTTTCAACATATGTACAATAAACGATGATTACTTCGAAACATAAAATAACTGACTATACCGTTAACCAGTAAAGGCGCAGTGTAACTGTCTTTCCCAGACTTGTTTGAAATAGTACAAGTATAATTTCCACTGTGGTGATCTTCCACATTCTCTATAGCCATAATGTTTGTTCGTGAGCCCATCTTGAATACCGATATACCAGGGACATTCGAAACCTCAATCCCATTTAGAAACCAAGATATTGTTAATGGCATGTCTCCTTCAGTTACAACACATTGTTGCTGAACAAGCTGTCCAGCATACACACCCTTTTCAGGAAAGGTAAATGGTGCAATTAAAGGTGGTACTGAAAAAATGATTTAAGAATGATTTACCTAATAGCATTTCAAAGAATGTTTTACCTTACAATGACAACTTGCCAATACATAATATTACTTTTGCTTCTTGTTTCTGATACAAGGCACAACAAAAAATTATAAATGAAATTATTTTATGGGAACAGTTCATGATATCACTTCATGCACTGTACATTCATGACTAATTGTTTCAAAAAATGATCGGACACATGATTTGGCTGTCCAATGCAATTTCCTCCACACACTCAATGTATTGCAAGAAGAAAAGGCACACTCAGGGAAATACATAATACATTTTTCTGAATGGTAAGAAATTTGAATTACATTGTTTCTGTGGTATGGTACTGTTCGAATAAGTTTAGAATGCAAGGGCACAATAGTTTCTGCAGTACAAAGTAGTACAGGAAATATTTTCATCTATTTCTTAAACTGAAAGACTGTTGTGAGCTTTGGAATACTTTAAGGGAAACATAAAGAAAAAAATATACTAACTCTTATACACAATTTATTATATGAAAATGATATTTATCCTTAATTAAAATCTGATTACTCTAAAACATTAATGTCAGAGGAAGAAATGATTTTTGTTTAAACATGATTCTGTCTATATCACCAAAAACTGATAAACAGCAGTAAATAAGAGAAGTACTCTTATATGAGAGTAAGAACTCAAAAATATTTGATGAGGGCTCAGCAAGATGTTTTCTGAAGGTGAGGCACATAAACTTCTTACAATGTACTTTTAATAGTGAGCACCTATTTGCAGCTCTTGGAACTTTTAGTTCCTCCCTTAGGCAGGTACGAGGAATAATTCATGTAGGTTAGAAAGGAGGGGCAGGCCACTTAGACTCCAGGGTGAGAGTGGGCTACCTGATGCTAGGAGGGAAACTAGGAACAGTTTTACCACTTTTAAACATATCTATTCACAGTACTGCAATTTTTCCTGTTGGAGGTAAGTACTGGCCAGCTATTCTGTCTCTGTGAAACATTGTAGTTTTCCCAAGTAGTGTTTTCCTTTGGTACAATTTCAAAGTACTTTTGCATAACGAAGTGTACTGGAAACATCTGACATTTGACCCCACATAATTATTGTGTAAGATCAAAAGGACTAATACTACACACGACTAATTAGCATTTTTGTCTGTGGGACAACACAACAGGAGGCACTTACAAGTTTCAAGAACACAAATCAAGTTTTTCTATGACCTTGTTAATATGTTCCCACAGAGTTTGTTTGGCATACACTTAGACAGAAAACATAACCTGTACCTGTAGATCATTCTCAGTAGGTTGGGACAGCACAAGACGGAAGCTGGAAAGTGATCAGCTAGAAGTTACACAGTAAGTAAATGCTAACATACCAGCATCAAACCCTGGATAAACATTTCTATTAGCAAACAACATGTTGGAACTAAGGAGAGATTTTATCCTTGGAGGCATAGTTTTAAACACTATTTCCTCACATAAAATGAAGAGATTCTCCAAAATGTTGAATATCTCCTACAAATGACAGCTGAAGAATATAATTTAAAAGTTATAGATCCTAAAACAAAATAAATTGCTTTCAAAGCCCTATGGCAAAAGACAGTGAAATAAACAACAAGGTGCTCAAACATGTTAGTAATTTTAGTTTCTTGTATTTCCAAATTGGCTGCAATGAAGGCAATTGTCTCAAGACTATATTCACAATACAGAGACAAGGTAACTGATAATGTCAATTTCTGCCCAACAAACAAATCAAGCTTCTTCCTTTGGAATCAATCCAAGGAGATACAAAATGCCAAAATATTCACCTAATAGCAATGCACAAGTAAAAATATCAAGTCATTAATTCATGTGCTTCATTTAGATAAATGCCAGTGTCTCAGCATCAGTTGCTCATTCTATAGTTAGCCTACATTATGTCCTATACTGTAATGTTTCCTTCAATCTATGATTTCTTATTTTGCAGTATGAAGGTATATTGGGTATCAAAAAACTCAATTTAATGATGACTTTTACAAATCTTTTCTTTTGTCTGGAAAGCAGACTTTTCTGTTTCAGGTGTAGAATTAAACACTCATCTCCATAACTGTGAAATCCAAAAGAAATATCATATTCTGGGTGAGGGTGTGTAGGACAAATTGACACAGAACTCAGAAACAAATTGGGTATATGGCATACCAGTGCAAGAATGCTTAATGTGAAACTTCCTGGCGGATTAAAACTGTGTGCAGGACCGAGACTCGAACTCGGGACCTTTGCCTTTCGCGGGCAAGTGCTATACCAACTGAGCTACCCAAGCACGACTCACACCCCGTCCTCACAGCTTTACTTCTGCTAGTACCTCATCTCTTACCTTCCAAACTTAACAGAAGCTCTCCTGCGAAGAAGCTGTGAGGACGGGGCTTGAGTCGTACTTGGGTAGCTCAGTTGGTAGAGCATTTGCCCGCATAAGGCAAATGTCCCGAGTTCGAGTCTCGGTCCGGCACACAGTTTTAATCTGCCAGGAAGTTTCATATCAGTGCACACTCTGCTGTAGAGTGAAAATTTCATTCCAGAAACATCCCCCAGGCTGTGGCTAAGCCATGTCTCCGCAATATCCTTTCTTTCAGGAGTGCTATTTCTGCAAGGTTCGCACGAGAGCTTCTGTTAAGTTTGGAAGGTAGGAGACGAGGTACTGGCAGAAGTAAAGCTGTGAGGACGGGGTGTGAGTCGTGCTTGGGTAGCTCAGTTGGTAGAGCACTTGCCCGCGAAAGGCAAAGGTCCCAAGTTCGAGCCTCGGTCCGGCATACAGTTTTAATCTGCCAGGAAGTTTCATATCAGCGCACACTCTGCTGTAGAGTGAAAATTTCATTCTAGAATGCTTAATGTGCGTGCAACTGTTCATGCCATAGAGGTCCTTGATATAACAATTCATACTGTGTATTCAGCATGCATTATCTGAGTCACAAGGAAGAAATACAGCACAACAAACACATCTGGGTGAGATCACACATGACAAGAACATACCAGAATAGAAGTTGGCCACAGTTGTGGATGTGATTATGTGGGGAAGGATCCATTCAACACAGTATGGGAAAGGTTGGCTACAGATTACAACCCTGTGCAAACACTGATATCTTGCATTAAGTGTTTGAACATGTTCAACAAACAAAGCTGTTCCCGAGGCTAGAAACCTCATGGCAGACCACAGGAGCCAGTATATGTGATTTGATTACAAAGGTTACTGTAGTGCCAGTAATTCTAGGTGTCACACCCTGATCACTGTCTGGTGACTTACAATGCTCATCACACAGGTTGGCCTGGAGAACAAGGAGGTACATAATAGAATATTGTTCAGCAGACGTTTCAGCTCACTCCTCACATTTAAATCTGACTGGGTGTGCAGAGGTTGAAGAGCTGCAGCATGAACACCACCATCGTTAACCACTGTTGACCACATGAGAGGTTTTCTCCAGCAAAGCTGTGACAAACTATACTGCATGGCTGATCCATGCTAATGAGATGCAGTGTGCACACCAAACTGTCACGTGAGTGCATAACACCATGTATTGGTGCTGAGTATGGCATCAGCAGATGGACACCATTCACAGATTGACACCATTTATGGTCAGTGCCACCCTTAGCCTGTAGCTGATTTCCTAGTGTCCATATACCTGTATACTGTCACCTGTCATTGTATCACGTTGCACCAGTCCACGACTCCTTTCACTGTAACATCACAATGGTTCATGTTGCTCTATCTTGGAGATTCACTAACTATAGGATATGTTTGCATTAGTTATCACTCATGGTAATGTAATTTCCAATTGGTTATAATTTCCCCAACTATACTTGTATTTTGATACCGCCTTTGAAGAACAGCCAACGAATACATCATTTTCTTTTGCTTGAGTTTGAAGAATGAGAAAAGCTGAGATTAGTGGGTTCTCTTTGACAAAAATCAATCCCACAATTAACTGTGTATGTCTACAGATTGATAAAGAAATCTGGAGTACCTTTAAATATGCTGTTTAGGAGCTTGCTTATTAGCATGCCATATCTAATATATTTTCTGCTCATTTCAATGCCACATATTAGAAGCAATAAAGTGGCTCCATATCAGGGTGCTTTTAGATGTCAAGAGTCATAAGCACTCATATTTATGCTCTGATGACTCATATCTTTACCTGTCTGATATTAGGCTTGTGAATTCTTTCATTTAATTCCAGTATCAAACTTTAATTTCTGGTCCTTCATTAAATGGTGCCAAAAATGGGGCAATTTTCCAGCCTTAGGTTTCATCTTTGGTGTAGGTAAGAATTTCATGTCAATAACTTTCATTCAGCTGAGAGGTTTCCCCACGGCCATGCCTCACAGCCTCAGAATTGTAAGTAACTCCAACATCATTTTTAATATATTATTTAACACTCTTCTATCATCATTTCTCTCTCACTATTCCAAAATTATCTGTTGCACCCAGGCAATCTCACTCCATCTTCTTTGGAGTCTAACTCCATTGATACAGCTGCATACCTTCATTAAACTGTTTTGAAGTGTAACTGAATATGACCATATACTGCCTAACTCCACTATGTACATCTACAAATAGACTTGCACTTTGGATCCAAAACTGTCATTGAACAGCAACCTTTGTTTCATACCTGATAAATCTATCATAGTGCTCAAAATTTCAACAAATATGTACACAGCATATCATGCTCCAAAATAAGGATTAGGATGATTTCACTTCATCTTTCCATTACAAAATTCTCTAAATATAAGCCTGGCCTGTATGTTACACATGTCTTCCACTATTCACTGGACTCAACTGGACAATTTTATTTCCATTGTTGCACATACTTCTAGGTCCCTTTCTCCCACAATTATTCTATAACAACTCACTGTTTTCCTTCGCTCCTTCTGCTGTTACCACAGCCAATATAATACTTGTAAACATCTGCTAATTTCGTCTTGAGTTTTTTAATAGTTTCTGAGTACTGTATTACGTGAAGTACATGTTAACTTTCCTCAGATTTAAAGCAGATATCAAATACTCTATGCAGAGTTGGGTAAAAATATGAGAGTAAAAACTGATTTAGTCCTTTATAAAGGACATTTAGAGTGATTTGTTTTGTTTATCATCATTAAATACCCCTATCTCGAAAGACTATCCTATAAAACCTCTGTATATGCAAACTCAACATACAATGCATTATGTTGGCAAATCTGAATGATAACAACAATATATTGATATTTATGGAGTACCAGTTACCCTTATTCAAGCAAACTTTTTCATAATCAGTAAGTGTACAGCTTTCTTTTGGAGGAGTGAGGAAGAAAAGAGCAACACAAAATTACCCCTTTAAGTCAACTCACTACAACAGATTTCATGCAAGGACGGGAGTAACTGTTTCCATAAGTAAGCATTGCTAAAATAAAGAAAAGGGAGCCATTTTGAACTTAGCACGTTGTACAGAAATTTCAGCTTGTGCGTGAACACAAGCAAGTTTGCTTTTACTTCTCTACCATTAACAAGGAGAGCTGCACTGTAGCTGTCTGTTCCTGCCCTGTTCTCAGCAGTGCATGTGTAATTCCCACTGTGAATGGCTGTTATGGAATTTATAGTCAGTAAGCTAGCTCTTTCACCAATCCGTGAAGTGTGGATTCCTGAATATGATGACACTTCATTTCCATGGAAATTCCACCAAATTTTCAGTGGTATGTCCCCCTTGGATATGTAACAATAAAGCTGAACACTTTCACCAGAAAATGCTTCTGCTTCAAATGAGAATGGTGTTATGTATGGGCGAACTGTCAAAATGAACAATTATGATTAGTAATACATAAAACTGAGTGAAGTTAACGGTTACTTAAAGCACATGAAATTATGTAATTTCTTTTTTTGTAATGACAGGTTAAAGAAAGGAACAAACAGTATAATGAAATACGGAAGCCAAAGTCCTAATGCTTACTACCTAACAGATGTTACAATTACACAGTTACATCAGAAGTCAAAATTAAATTTATTAAATTTATGGTGAATGAACAAACCATTGGCAGCTACAACTCTTTCGAACAGTAACAAAACTGCTTATGACATAACAGTGCCTAAAATGAGAGCCCAGAATTCAATCACTGATCATTCAGATTCACTGTGTGATCCCTTCTGCAAGATCTTTAAACAATACTTTTGGCATACTGCAACTCTACATCATTCTTTACATGAAGTCAAGAGATAACACTATCATAGCTACCAGCATCATATTTGTATGGGACACAATGATTTTTGTTTGAGAAAAGAGGTCAGTGGTGAGCAACCAAACAAATTTTACAAGCAGGTACAGCTTGCCAAGCCTGATAATAAGAAACACTTAGATACAAAGACTTAAGAAATGAATGGTAAAAAAGGGAAACAACGTGTGATATAGTTGTGAAGCACAGCTCAACACTTTACCAATGACAGTTCACGATTGTCCCACAAACACTAAACACAGAAATGCACATGCACACAATACGAATTTTTATTGATGATCGAATGTCATAAAAATAGTTGGCGGGTCGCTGAATGAGAAATTGTTTAGAAAACTTTGGTAAGGATGAAAGTTACATTTTTGATCTCTTTGCGCCATGTTCCGAAGCAATGTTCTACCTTTCACAATGAATCTTAGACTTTATTAATTATATAAGAGAAAATGTATATTATCTTATAATGAAATGGCAAAAGTTAATAATAAGTGAACTGATAATTTTTTCCATTCAAGTTATTTGCTTGACAGTCAAGAGAGAGGAAGGAGGAGGGTAGCAATCTGGTGAACAGCAGATGTTTGATGGGTGAGTAGCAAATGTCCTCGCCTCTTTAAGTGATGACTGCTGATCAGTGCTGCTTCGGGGAGAGATGAGTGTTGCTCTGGTTTAGTTTTAGACAGATATTTAGTTTTAGACAGATATTCAAGCTAGTCAGAACAGAACTCTGACAAAATATTCAATGAGAAATACATCCCGATATCAGAGCTGCAGTCTTTGATAACAATCTCGTTTGGAACCATACCACAGTGAAACTCTACTAATCTCTTTCCTACATCCTACTGAAACTAAGTGGATGTACTTTTCTAGTGAGTTCCAATGCAGAAATGATAAAAACATATAATAGTAATAGTATTTTTGTTGCTTGGAAACCCTTACTCGCATACTTCCGTGTTATTACAACATTCTACTGCCGACAAGTTGACAAACTTTCAGCACATAAACAATATTTTCACCCACATTGAATACCACACAGTAAAAATACCAGCAAAGGAATGACAGGAATTGGATGATTAATTTATTTCAGTAGAGCCTCTTCTTTTTTGGTAGTATGTATGTATATTTCTACCACATGCTTATTAAACTAGAAACTTCTCACAAATAAATTTTATACTCATATCAGAAAACATTTACTTTGAAGCAATCTTGTTACAAGATGAGCTCAAATGTGAAAACACATGATGATTATTGAGTTTTTTAGGATCTTAGCAAGACAGCCTACAGTACCCACTGAAAACATAATAAAAATTAATTGGGACATTAAAACTGTCCATTAATGCATAAAAGGGTAACACATATTATGATACCATGGGGCATGAGTTCATAACAGACATGTCTGTTATTGCATTATAATCAAACAGTGGTTGGTTGGTTGGTTGGTTTGCGGGGGAAGTGGGGGGGGGGGGGGGGGGGGGGGATGATGGAAGGGACCAGACTGCTACGGTCATCAGTCCCTCAAACAGTGGAAAATCTAGGATTCTACAACAACAATATGCAAAGGATAGACTGCTACTCATCAAATAGAGGGGGCACTGAATTGCAGACAGACGTGCCTTCTATACCATGAACACACCTACATAGTCCTTCCCCCTTCTCCACTTCACTCCTGTCTCCTATCCACATTCCCTCCATCTTCCTTTCCCTGATCCCCGCCCACCAGCCACCCACTGCTGCATACAGCAGCCCTATCCTGCCCTGCCTCATCCATGCACACTCTCACAGGCAGCACTAGCACCTTCTTCAACCGCTACCCTGCTATCCTTCCCCCTTTCTGCCAAACGCCTCTTTCACTTCCACACTACTCGTCCCAGTTACACTGTTGCTCACCTCAGACACAGTTGCAATTAGGTGTTAGCGACCATATGTGTGTGAAATGTGCTTGTGTGAATGTGTGACAGTTTCCTACTTCTATTAAAAAACTTTGTACAAAAGCTAAACATTTCTACCATTCTTTTTCATTGTGACTGCCTGCGAATGAATGCCATGTGTCAAGTAGCAATCTATCCTTTCCATATTGTTGTTATTGCACAACATATACTACAGGGTCCAGCTGCCAGAGACTGTGATTGTGTGTGTGTGTGTGTGTGTGTGTGTGTGTGTGTGTGTGTGTGTGTGTGTGTGGTACGTTTGCAAGAGTATGTGCGTGTGTGTATGTTGTCTAATTATGACAAAGGCCTTGTTGGCCAAAAGCTAATTGTGCCTTTCTGTGGCCCAGCATCTCCACTATGTGGTGAGTAGCAGCTATCTTTTCATTATATTGTTACAGTCCATCTCGGATTTTCCATTGTTTGATTTACGTATATTTTAATAAATCTATGCCAGTAATACTTTCAAGTTTGATAATTTTAAGATGTGCAGCTAGTGGCGCCACAAATTAACTTTGATTTTTTGATTACATTTTTTGTCGCAGCTTGACAGACTGTTATCAGTGAAGAATCTTTTATATGTTGTCAGTGTATTGGTTTTATGAAATGGAGTCAACAATTTAGGTGATCTCCATTATGGTAAATATTATTTCACAATTTTATTTACCCAGTTTATATAGTAAAAATACTATCACACAGTCATGGAGTGATGCATCTTGCTCAATTTCAATTTACATCAATGTCACACTAACACACACACACACAAACTGTCACATAGAAGAGTTCACAAAAATGACTTCCATTCAAATACTGGAGGAAGGTCAACAACAGTTTGATGTGTAAACAAAGTACCGTTTCTTGACAATACAAAATATTCCTGAGTCTATGTCGTTATGTTTGAGATACACTAAGAGATATGTACTACATATGAAGTCATCTGATTGAACGTAATGTCACCTTTTTTTTTCAGAGGGTGCTCATAATAATTTAATTACAGGAAAATATGTAAATACACGAAAAGGATTAAACTGTTTTGAATACTGTCTTTTAAATGAAAAGACAGGATACATGGTTGAGAGAAATGTATGAGTTTCTGCAATAGCAATGTAAATAAAAAAGTTGTTGATCAGATAACAGATCAGCACACAGTGAGTTATTCCAAAATCCCTCCCTTTACTGTCAGTTTTCTATTTTATCCCTTCAGTTGTACTGCATCACTATCAAACCTCTGATATCAAGATGCAGCGGATGACATTATTTAACACTCATTTATCCATGTCTGACGGAATGGTTTTGGAGATGTCCTCTACACTTTCTTTAGAATGTTTACGGCAACTGCTGGGTGAAGAGTGGACACAAGTAAACAACACAAAGCAATCCACTACTACAAATGTTAATATTCTTATATCTACACTGAGATATATCATCTACAACAACCAGTATCATCCACATAACAAATAAAAAAATCTGAAGCAATACTGCACAAAACATAAATGTGAACTTAACAACATGACACAACAGCTGTACAGAATCACTTTTATTCTGAATTTCAAATTCCAAATAGATACTCAGCATTCCAAAACCTAGAGCATAGAGCCCAAAGCAGCAATGGTTTCTAGACAAATATTTCTTTTCATACAGTTATAAAGGGTCTTGTATAAGAGTAATTATTTAATGCTACCATGACTTATTTGAGGGCATCTCATTTTTTTCAGTACAGCATGCAACAAACATTCTTCAACAGTAATCTTCTTGAAGATATTAATGTACCATTGATATGGACAGTAGCTGTGTAACTTGCCAAACCAGCAGAATTTTGGGCTGTGCATGTGTAGTTCCCAGAATGTGCTGCCATTGCTGATGTTATGGTCAGAAGACTAGTTCTGTCACCAACCTTTGTTGTTACTATACCCATATGTGATGACAAATCTTCACCATGGAAACTCCACGTTATCTTCAGAGGTCTATCTCCTTTTGACACGTGACAATTTAACTGTATGCTCTCTCCGGTATTTGCCTCTTCATCCAGTGAAAATGGTATAATGTGAGGCAAAACTAATTTAAACGGAAGATGGAATAAAATTTAGAAAATAAGTGTGAAAAACAATGAACATTTTACAACCATCTTCACCCACAACACTTTTCTCCAACAAAATTAATCCCAGTTCATTTGTAGAAACTATGCAGTTGCTATGTTTGCATGGAGATTGGCATTTCAGAGACTTAAATGTAATGTGTCTATCTGAGTCCCAAAAATAAGAAGCTATCATTTTAAATTAAGAACAAATTAGAAACATGTAAACTATATTATGAAAAGGAAAGTTTTTACTCACCATATACCGGAGATACTGAGTCGCAGGTAGGCGCAACAAAAAGACCGTCAAAAATAAGTTTCCAGCCAACAAGTCCTTTGTCAAAAACACACACACACACACACACACACACACACAAACACACACACACTCACACTCACACAAAGCAAATGCAACTCACACACCAACTGCAGTCTATGGCAGCTGAACCTACACTTAATGTTCAAGAAGTCTGGCTTCAGCAGCCAGAGACTGCAGTCATGTGTGTGTGAGTTTTGTTTGCATGAGTGTGTCTGCATTTTGACAAAGGCCTTGTTGGCTGAAAGCTTACTTGTGACATATTTGCAACAATCTTTTTGTTGTGCCTATCTGCGACTCAGCATCTCTGCTATATGTTTGAGTAGCAACTTTCCTTTCCATAATATTGAAACATGTAAACTGTATCACATATTTCTGCAATAGTAGGAAAATACTGGAAAATATTTCACTCTAGTATACACAACAAAATTAGAAACAGTGGTTGAACGAGAACTAAAACAAATGAAATGAATATATGGCTGACATACACAAATCAAAATCTTGCAGAGTCATTGAATTCCTACCTCAGGAACCAATGAGAAAAGAGAAAGTGGCTCAAAAAATATTCATTATTTCTTGATAACATAACCTAAACTGCAAAGATATCAATGTAAGCAGGATTCAGCAAGAAGAGCATGGCAGCACACAGCACAAATGCAACCTTAGCATGGAGATATGCAGCAAAAGCACTGAAATCTCCTACCCTCCAAGGCTGCTTGGTCTGTCTCCATGTGAATTTGATGTGTTGGGCAAGTTGAAGGGTCAAGCAGCTTCAAATAATTCCCACACACTGGAAGGGCTACAGCAGAGCTTGATAGGAATATTGCTAGCATCTCTCAAGCACAGCTCCTACACATGCCTGATAGTATGATAAATTATTCTTGATAAGTTTTATTTGAGTCAACTTCTAAAAGTGGGGAACAAGCTGCTACATCATGGATGCGGAAGGACATCAGACCACAACACAGCCTCCAAATGAAACAACATGGGGGAATACAAATGCACAGTAGATGGGTGCTTCATGATATTCTGAGCTGAAGAAGGTTACATTACCTCAACAGATTTTGGTGTATAGTAGTTAAACATGAGACACATCCATACAGGTAACACAGGTCAAAAATAGATTCACACAGATAGAATTTCTAGATGATATGATGACTAGAAGATGCTAATACAAATATACACAGAAAAGTGAAGCTGCCATCTTTTCATCATTAATAGGCTCCTGAATATTAAGTCTTAATTTTCCTTCATTTCTTTCACAGACAATTACAAAATCCTGTTGTTGTAGGCCACGTGGCACAGGACAATGTAGCAACATGTGTATGTAGGACCCAAACAGTAATGCTAGTTTTCAACCTGAGCTTCTGTTGTCAGTACCTCATTCAAGTTCCTAAGCCTTGCTAGTCACCTTCGCCATATGGTCTGTTATTGTTTTCTCATTCTGCTGAATGACAAAAATGATCATCACAATAACATAAATTAAAACAGAAAAAAGAATGTAAACAGAAGTGAATGTCCACCTCACTTTGATACAGGAAACGAAAATGAAACAATGGGAACTGCACAAATAAATTACCAACAAGCTGAAGCTTGTAAGTTAAAAAGATTTAACAATAAACAAGATAAATGGAGAAAATGCAGTAGAAGGAAATTCCTTCAGTTGTTGTTGTTGTTGTTGTTGTGGTCTTCAGTCCTGAGACTGGTTTGATGCAGCTCTCCATGCTACTCTATCCTGTGCAAGCTTTTTCATCTCCCAGTACCTACTGCAACCTACATCCTTCTGAATCTGCTTAGTGTATTCATCTCTTGGCCTCCCCCTACGATTTTTACCCTCCACGCTGCCCTCCAATACTAAATTGGTGATCCCTTGATGCCTCAGAACATGTCCTACCAACCGATCCCTTCTTCTGGTCAAGTTGTGCCACAAACTTCTCTTCTCCCCAATCCTATTCAATACTTCCTCATTAGTTATGTGATCTACCCATCTAATCTTCAGCATTCTTCTGTAGCACCACATTTCGAAAGCTTCTATTCTCTTCTTGTCCAAACTATTTATCGTCCATGTTTCACTTCCATACATGGCTACACTCCATACGAATACTTTCAGAAATGACTTCCTGACACTTAAATCAATACTGGATGTTAACAAATTTCTCTTCTTCAGAAACGCTTTCCTTGCCATTACCAGCCTACATTTTATATCCTCTCTACTTCGACCATCATCAGTTATTTTGCTCCCCAAATAGCAAGACTCCTTTACTACTTTAAGTGCCTCATTTCCTAATCTAATTCCCTCAGCATGACCCTCTCCTTCAGTAGGAGAGTAAAATTAGAACAATTACAAGGTAGTAGTGTTAAGAGAATGGTGGAAGTGTTAAGAGAACAAGTGTGAAGCAGCCCAAGGACATAGAAAAAAAGGAGACACGGGAAAGAGGAGAGAATATTGAAGGAGATGAAAACAGCAAACAGGAAGGAACAGAAATTGCCTCATGGTCCCTACTGGTCTGTAATGAGGAAAAATAATTAAATAATAGTGTACTTGACAAACTAAGGAACTGAGACAGGCTGTGGGGAATACTCTATACCTTGTGCATCTGAAAGAGAACTGGCTGACTGAGACTGTCAATAAAAGATAAATAAATCAAATATATGGGAAATGGTTTCCAGTTGCAAGATAGATGAATTATGGAGCAATGAATAAAATGCCTCATTTACTGCCAATATAAGAGAACTAGCAGATTTCAAAATTAGAAAGCAGTCAGATACAAGAGTACACATGTATTCAACAACTTTCCACAGTACATTAAATGTCTTGTGAAAAATACAGTGATATTTAAAGAGTGATTTCACGAACTTTCTGCTGCGTAACTTATTCCAGTCTACTGAAGAGTATCTTCACAGAGGATCTCAAAATAAATGCATTTGAGTAGAATAAAATTAAGAATAGCACTGTAATGCTATAATATTTTAGAAATTTCATAATTATATTGACTTGTGCTTAATAAAACGTAAATTATTACCTCATTCCACATCCTAGAAACTTCTATCTCGCAGATCCATAGGATATTATTTAAGTAATGAAATGTAAATATTATCATTTTTTTCACAGAATGTGCCTTTTTGTAATTTGCTTTTTGCAGCAAATATATATCCATTACAGACGCTTAGTGAGTACAATTTGAGAAATTTATAGTTGATTCTTGTAGGTAATGTAATATTAAATTGTTAATATTGAGGTTTTTCTCACTCACATCAAAAAAAGGTTTGCATCACCTGAAAGTTCCGGAACCTGTATAGAAAACTGGAACAACATAATTTCCACCCTGTCTATTGCTCATGAAACCCACACATTGCATGTTGTATCATCATACAGCGAGACCTTCAGAGGTGGTGGTCCAGAGTGCTGTATACACTAGTACCTCTTATACCCAGTAGCATGTCCAGTAGCACGTCCACCTGCCTGTATTTGTCATGGCACAAGTTCATCAAGGGACTGTTGATCCAAATTGTCCCACTCCTCAATGGTGAATCAACGTAGATCCCTCAGAGTGGTTGGTGAGTCACGTCGTTCATAAACAGCCCTTTCCAATATATCCCAGGCATGTTCGACAGAGTTGATGTCTGGAGAATATGCTGGCCACTCTCATCGATCAATGTCATTATCCTCAAGGAAGTCATTCACAAGATGTGCCCCATTGGGGGTGCGAACTGTTGTCCATGAAGATGAATGCCTCACCAATATGTACAGCCATTACAGTTCCTTTCACGACCACCAGCAGCGTACGTCGGCCCCACATAATGCAACCCCCAAACACCAGGGAACCTCCACTTTGTTGGATTCACTGGACAGTGTGTCTAAGGCGTTCAGCCTGACGGAGTTGCCTCCAAACCCATAGAACGTGATGCCATTCCTGAGCAGTCCATTTGGCATGGTGTTGGGCCCATTTGTACCATGCTGCATGGTGTTGTGGTTGCAAAGATGGACCTCGCCATGGACGTCGGGAGTGAAGTTGTGCATCATGCAGCCTGTTGTGCACAGTTTGAGTCATAACACGATGTCATGTGCCTGCACAAAAAGCATTATTCAACATGGTGGCCTTGCTGTCAGGGTTCCTCCAGGCCATAATCCGTAGGTAGTGGTCATCCACTGCAGTAGTAGTCCTTGGGAGGAATGAGGGAGGCATGTCATCAACAGTTCCTGTCTCTCCGTATCTTCTCCACGCCTGAACAACATCACTTTGGTTCTCTCTGTGATGCCTGGACACTCCTCTTGTTGAGAGTTCTTCCTGGCACAAAGTAACAATGCGGACACCATCGAATCGCAGTATTGACCATCTAGGCATGGTTGATCTACAGACAACACAAGCCGTGTACCTCCTTCCTGGTGGAATGACTGGAACTGATCGTCTGTCAGACTCTCTCCATCTAATAGGCACTGCTCATGCTTGGTTGTTATAGGCACTGCTCATGCTTGGTTGTTTACATCTTTGGGCAGTTTTAGTGACATATCTGAACAGTCAAAGGGACTGTGTATGTGATACAATATCCACAGTCAATGTCTGTCTTCAGTTCTTGGAACCGGGGTGATGCAAAACTTTTTTTGATGTGTGTATTTGCTGGCACAGGAATCTTTTCCCCAGAATTAATTTGATGTGAAATAGATTTGAAAAAACCCAGTCTGATATGTACATCTACATCTACATTTATACTCCGCAAGCCACCCAGCGGTGTGTGGCGGAGATGATCAAGATCTCTGTCATCTTCTGGATGTTTGCTACATGCATGAGAGTCTGTCACTCTGATCATATAGAGATGTGCAGGGAAAAACAGCTGTCCCATCCTTATTCTAATAACTGATGTTACGTATCTCCGTGGGAGATTTCTATGGCTGTACCAAGGTTTGTTGGTACAGTACACTGAATCGAAGCAAGTGAAAACACCTTTGCTGCTGTGAATACTGTCATTTAAACTGTGGACTTTGAAACATTTGTCTTTGCAGAAGTGAAAGACTATGCTGAATCAGTGAATTAATATCTACATCTAATCTATAAAAAGAAGGTAATTCTGTTAATAAGAATACTAAAATATAAGGTTGTTACCAACAGAGGAACAGCTGGATTCCTAGGCCCACCCCACACCTTCCCCTACAGTTTCCACATCCACAACCCACTAGGCTGAAAGCTTTTGTCAGAGTATAATTTTTCTGTCAAACCTACATGTCTGACATAATTCCTGTGCTCAACCAAAAATTACAAAACATCAATGCAAGATTTTTTTTTAAAAATTACTCATTTATTATTGAAGAATGGAGTTAAAACAAAGCATGAACAGAGCTGACAGCTAATCAAAGCTAACAGGTAACAGAGTTATTTTCCCTCCCCATTGTTTTCACAGTCTAATGTGGATCTTGGCTTTATCTGGAATTCTTCCCGGTATATCTCATTTAATGTGCTCTACTGAGACAAGTCATTCAATTTTAAATCTATCACTAAAAAACCTAATGATCAGCTGTAAATTAGAGAAAATGGAAGGGGGGAGCCACTCTATATAAACCAAGGGGAGAGATGCAATGAATCAAGAAGGTCATATCTGCTAACGTGAAAGACACTTGCTCGGTATTTAAATGTATTATATGTTTATTTCTTAAGTGGAGTAGGCCAGCCAGGCATATATAGAGTCCACTGGAATAATGGCAAAGGGATAGCACTTTAGAGGTAGTTTTCAGTACAGTGGTCAGTGAATGTTAGGATATTTAATAATTTCTGACTTATTAAAAATTTGAAAACCATGTGAGAAAAATAAAATTATATCTAGGTAGAAGAAAATCATAAGCTATCTTTCCAGTCATTACATCAGATGGACAAATAAGTCCTAAATGCACCATGTAAGAAACACTTCATTGCATACCTGTAAAGTTGATACCATATGAAGAACACTGTGCTTGGGCATCTGCACCTCTGAACAACCGAGCCTGACGAAAGGCTCTAAATAATCCAAATTGGAAAGAAGAAGCAAGTGGATGATATCCTGTGAGCATTCTTTCTACTAATTACACTTCTCATTCCTCTCTTAATCTAGAGTGTCATTTCCTGTGCCAGATGCATTGCTTTCAATAAGTACAGGTACCACACTGACCATCTGATACTTTACGCACAGTTACCCATGACTATGCATGTTGAAACTATAACTTCACAAATCCTTCTGGAACAACAATCTAAAGCTACTAATAAAATTGTTATTTCTGATTCCAAACTGAATCTTCTGAGAAGTGTGCACAGAAGCATAATCTAAGAGCTATGATCCACTCCATTTCAGGAAGAATAGGATTTCTCCAAACATTTGTCAACTGTTCCAAACATGTGCTAGAAGCGGTTTTTGAAATAATGAACATAAATATTATCCAATAGCTCTTTGTCATAGTGAAATTGTGGCAAAGCACTGTATTCCAACAAATGTGATTTAACACCATACTGAGTAAAACATTTGGACATGGTTGCATCTCAACTCAGACTTCCTTTAAATCACTTATAAAAATATATTGCTTTATTTTATTTTTTATTTTTTTTCAAAACTGGACATGGTGAGATTGTGGCTAAGTGAGATTATAAATTAATATTTATAATAAATTAAAAACAGCAACCAGGCCACTGATAATAATGCTATTTATTTGGAACAAGTAGTTTCATCATCACTTGATCTGATTTGATAGGTGCATCATCAGACAACAGTTCACATATACCTGTTGTTGACATGTGATGCTTGCCGATTTTTATTGTTACAAAAGTTTCTTGGGGTGACAGTGTCCTAAAGCAAAAAGTTCTGCAAGAAAAAGGTCTAATTACAATAAAATAGTCCTTCTTGTTACATTGTTTTTTTACCAAAGGATGCCACCACTGCAAGAAACTTTCACCACAATGAAAATCAGTGAGCATCACATGTACAGCAAATGATATACAGGACTTTAAATGTGAACGGACATCTGATCTCATACTGGTTGGTTTGAAACTGATGTGGCATTATTTGCTCAAAATACAGGCATCATTAACAATGGCTGGTTGCTGTTTTTACTCTACTGTAAAAATTTACCTGCATATACAGTTTTGAGCTAAAATTAGACTTATGTCACACTCACACACGCAAAGTGTTTATCTTTTAAAGTACATGGGCTTTAAGCAGATAAAAAAGTCAGCTGATGATACTTTCAAAAAAGGGTAAGAGGAAGACAATAAAGTTTCTGACATACTCAGATAGTAAGAGCTTTATGATATCTGAAAGTGGAGATGTACTCTTATTCATTTGATGGAAATTGTAAAATGCAACTTGCTTTATTTATCTATTTAAATTCAACACAATTTCGGACAGTAGGTGAAAATTTTCAAACTTTTTCACTATTTACAGAAAGATTTTAATAAAACATTGTATGGTAAAATAAAATAACCTTATTAAAATAACAGCATGCCATAATTTGAATGAATGTGTACCATTCACTCTTAGTTCTGAGGAATAACGAGCAGTGCCGGCAACATTACGGGCAATGCATGTATAGATGCCTCTGTGTTGTGGAGCAACTGAAGGGATAGAGAGAAAATTTGCTCTGTCACCAACAGTTACTGTGCTGATTCCCATATGAGAAGCTAGGGACTCCCCATGGAAGTACCAGGCAATATGCAGTGGTCTGTCACCTTTTGTAACATGGCATGTTAGTTGTGCAGTTTCACCTGAAGTCACAGGCCCTTCAAATTCAAATGGTATGATGGAAGGGGGTACTGAAAACCAGCATTTTAGAAATTACAATACATGGCAGTTATGATAAATGTGATTCTTATCACATGAAGAGTAATAATAAAGAAACAGCAAAATGCATCTTCATCAGAAACAGAAACATGGTGTAGTAACACTGATTTAAAATGCCATTTCTAAGCCATAAAGGGCTGCTGCTATGCTTATTCACATGCTGCTAAGACACTGCGATTATGTTAGCATCACTAGTTTCATAACTAGTGAGCAGCCCTGGTGACAATCACTCACACTCGTCCATTTTCTATCATTTTTAACCTGAAGATACTAATATTTCCGATAATTCAAACAATATTATTCAAAAATTAGCATCAACATTAGTGTGAAAAGAGGCATGTGTAATGTAAAATGAGACATCTAACAAAGCTTTCAAATATAAAATTTTGAGTGATGGATGTGAGCCAAAACTGGTGAAAAGAATGATTTCTAAGCATTACTTTAGTTTGATGTGATGTTTCACATTTTCTTGTGATCATAGTGCAAGAATATATACACAATAGAAGAGGCACTACATATAACTAAAAGACTAATCAATTACTTAAAAAGTTGTGTGTTTAAATGCTTATCATAATACACAATAAAACTTATCATTGTTATAAAATCTGTTGAGATCGAATATAAACACCCTGTGAAAAGGAAAAGGATTTTCTTATCCAATTTAAAATGCATTATCTCAAACAAAAATGGAACAGCAACAAGTATGATCATCAGAAGGGTACCGTATGAAAAGTGAACTAACATCTGTGCGCAAGATGTTACAAGTCAAATTTGTCTTCAAAGTTTCTATGAGAGCAATACATTAAGGTCAAATGATATTTTATAAGCAGATAAAAGAGATATAAAATGCCTATTTTTGTGTGTCTGCTGGTTAATATTTTATGCATTTCTATGACACTCTTCCACAAGTTGCACAAGGCTGATTATTTGCACTGCCTTACTTTATAATACTCAATATCCTCCATTAATCCAATAAGACAAAGATGCCACACAACAGAGTTTTATTCCAGCAAAGATTGTGCAAATGCTTTACAAGCAATCTCTGAAACTGTGGATTCGTATGCATTTAATGAATCTAAATATACTTGTATCTGCACCCAAATATGAAGCTATTTGATTAATACACTTCATGTTACCATTCATCATTACTTCCAGGAATCTTACATGACTGAACTTCCATTTATTGTGTAATGAAAACCTGCGACATTGTTATAATCCATGAAGTACACAGTGTTGCATTTAGAATTAGTTGCTAATACTTTTCACCAGGAAAAATCAGATCAAGATCTGATGTGTATTTGTACATGTTTGCAGAGTTTCTCCCCATAATTAACCATTTCAGTCTGGGGCTGCAACTAACATTAAGTACCAAGACTTGCACACAATAGATGAAAAGTATGCAGCTACTATGTGCTGCCTATGGATGATTCCTAATTCAGGATACTATTATGTACTCTTCATGTATTTTCTTTGACAGACAATGATGTAGTACAGAATCAAAAGCTCCATGAATGTCAAGAAACACTGAATCTGATTAGTTGCCTCTATAAATGGTTTTTAATGGGGAATCAGACTTCCCGTGCCCAATGTTTTCAAAATCCATGCCGACTGGTATGAAAAAATGACATTTTATTCAAAAGTAGGTCATTATTTTCACATATTTTATATAACGAACTATTACTGACAATGGCACTGACGATGAGTTCATTTATTTATTATCCATTACAGCTTGTATATGGTATTGCCTTATGCATAACTGAATAGAGAATACATTCCCTGTCTCTGATGAGACAGCCCTTACAGAAAAGCCAGTCTTAGAAGGCAGTTTTAGTTACCCCCACATGACGCACATTTGTTTTGTCAACAGTATGATTTTCAAAGCTTGTTTCCATAAAAAAAAGAAACAAAGACACTGAATCTGGCATTGTTTATTCAACAATTACCTCAATGCTATATACTAAGAAAATTCAGAAATTGAATTAGAATACCTAGAAATCATCTGATCACTCCCCAAATAAATTTGTCACCTGTCCTACTGAATACACATCCTGCAAAACATCTATGTAAGTGGCACATAGCCAGCATTTATTTACATATGTAAGATGGATGATAGTAGAAGTTACAATGCAATGTGTTTATTTTGGCCTACAAAAACTTTTCAGATTATTATGTCCAGATTTTC
The DNA here is from genome assembly GCF_023864345.2 of Schistocerca serialis cubense. Classification (NCBI taxonomy): domain Eukaryota; kingdom Metazoa; phylum Arthropoda; class Insecta; order Orthoptera; family Acrididae; genus Schistocerca; species Schistocerca serialis. Next base: position 39,249,684 of record NC_064645.1, on the reverse strand, counting down.
ATCTTTCAATCCCTTGATACAGCACAATCTTTTGTGGTAATGATTATAAAAATTCCAACACTAAAAAGAATGAGCAGAGCAAAATTCAAATTCAGACGACACATGAACGGATTCCCACAGAAAACACATTCTACGTGCAAATATAAAGCAAGCAATGGACAATCACCTCTCATCAATATGACAGAAATGAACTGTAAGAGTTTGTGTGCAGCATTGTCTCAGCAACGTAATGGGTGTGTTGAAGGTTTGATGCCACCTGTTACAGATATACTATTGTGCCTATAAAACCATATGTATCTAAGTCTCCAGTATGAATGTGAATGCTGTCAATGACATGCTGAGTGACTAAAGTAGCACTTTCAGACACATCATGTCCCAAACTGTCTTATAATGATTGCTGCATATGTATTAGATGATACTGTGGAGGCCACAAATTTGCTGAGCTGAATGCCGCATGACCTGCACAGTCAATCATATCTGGAATATACTGTAGTTACTCATCATCTACTTCAGTGTGGTCCTCCAGCAACAGCGGCTGAAGCTCTCTGAACTTGTACACAAACAATGTAGAGGGAGATTCCCCAAAGTCATATCCCAGCCACCTGTTATTTCTTGACAAAATGCTTAGGGTCTCCAATGTTATGTCATTTTTCCATATTACAAGTATCAGTGAAAGAAAAATCTGAAACACATATTTCCTTATGTTCTGAAAAATTTGTTTTTCTAATGGCAGTTTCTCTCTGAAAATACAATAGCACCTGTTCACAAAGTGTTTATACTCGGTTTTAGTTTAACGAACATGCAATTACAAGAAAACAAATAGTTGGTTATAATAGAGGGAAACATTCCATGTAGGAAAAATATATCTAAAAACAAAGATGATGTGACTTACCAAATGACAGTGCTGGCAGGTCGACAGACACACAAACAAACACAAACATACACACAAAATTCAAGCTTTTGCAACAAACTGTTGCCTCATCAGGAAAGAGGGAAGGAGAGGGAAAGACGAAAGGGTGTGGGTTTTAAGGGAGAGGGTAAGGAGTCATTCCAATCCCGGGAGCGGAAAGACTTACCTTAGGGGGAAAAAAGGACGGGAGTATACCCGTCGTTTTTTCCCCCTAAGGTAAGTCTTTCCACTCCCGGGATTGGAATGACTCCTTACCCTCTCCCTTAAAACCCACATCCTTTCGTCTTTCCCTCTCCTTCCCTCTTTCCTGATGAGGCAACAGTTTGTTGTGAAAGCTTGAATTTTGTGTGTATGTTTGTGTTTGTTTGTGTGTCTGTCGACCTGCCAGCACTTTCATTTGGTAAGTCACATCATCTTTGTTTTTAATATAATGGAAGGAAACATTCCACGTGGGAAAAATTATATATAAAAACAAAGATGAGGTGACTTACCGAACAAAAGCGCTGGCAGGTCGATAGACACACAAACAAACACAAACATACACACAAAATTCAAGCTTTCGCAACAAACTGTTGCCTCATCAGGAAAGAGGGAAGGAGAGGGGAAGACGAAAGGAAGTGGGTTTTAAGGGAGAGGGTAAGGAGTCATTCCAATCCCGGGAGCGGAAAGACTTACCTTAGGGGGAAAAAAGGACAGGTATACACTCGCACACACGCACATATCCATCCACACATACAGACACAAGCAGACATATTTAATATATGTCTGCTTGTGTCTGTATGTGTGGATGGATATGTGCGTGTGTGCGAGTGTATACCTGTCCTTTTTTCCCCCTAAGGTAAGTCTTTCCGCTCCCGGGATTGGAATGACTCCTTACCCTCTCCCTTAAAACCCACTTCCTTTCGTCTTCCCCTCTCCTTCCCTCTTTCCTGATGAGGCAACAGTTTGTTGCGAAAGCTTGAATTTTGTGTGTATGTTTGTGTTTGTTTGTGTGTCTATCGACCTGCCAGTGCTTTTGTTCGGTAAGTCACCTCATCTTGTGTTTTTATATATAATCATCTTTGTTTTTAGATATATAAAACAAATAGTTGATTATATCTGTTACAACACTAGTGATTACTGCAAAACCGCACCATTTACAAAAAGATGAGCAGTGTAATTGTCTTCTCCTGCCTTATTTTTAGCTGTACAGACATATTCTCCACTGTGCACAGCTCTAACTGAATCAACAGTTAATGCACTTGTCCTCTTGCCATTTTTGCTTACTGTAACACCTTCATCACCAGAATAAATTCTTTTTCCATTGAATATCCAGATTATTTCTAATGGTAAATCTCCTTTTATAACACTACACTGAACAGCTGCTGCATCACCTGCATTTGCAGTCTCATCTCCAAAAGTAAAGGGTGAAATCTGAGGTTTCACTGTAATTAAGATAATTTCCTTAATTTGTTAAGTGAAAATCATAGACGAATAAATAAATCCACAGCTGTGAAGACTTCACTACTCTGAATACTAAATTGATTTCCAAGTAAAATTTAAACACACTGTATTACGTCCTGAGAGTGAATTGGATTTTTTTAACTAATAAAAAAATAGCAATGAGGATATCGGCACTGAAATTTCAACTGCCCATTTTGACAAGATGCTGATACTGGGTTAGTATGACAGACTAATGCTTCAATGATTATGATGGTGAATGTGGTGTGTACATGTAAAAGATATTTATACTACACAATAAGACTTGCAACCATAAACCAGAAAATGGTGGACCTAAAGAATTTATGAGTCAATCAGATGAACTTCAAGAGTTTAGTAAGTGGATTAAAAATTAAATAAGTGAACATCAAAGCAAGTGAACAGACAACAATTAACAATTAGTAGCTATAATAAAGAAATGTGTATGGAGACTGCACAATAGTTTGACTACAAAAATTCCAAGAAGCAGTTATGGTACAGCAAATATTCATACAATAGCAAATATTCATACAATGACAATGGTGCCTGAATAGCACTGCTCAATTTCAGTATAATTAATGTTCTTACAAATAAAATTTAAAATTAGTGAGAGTTGTGGGGAACTTGAACGAACAGTAACAATATGACTGTGCCACAAACCACTGTCCCAAAGTCAGGAGAAGAGGTCCCATGAATATCTGTCCAATTGTACAAAAACATGTAACTCAGTTATCAGCGATCAGACAGCTTGCTTATGAAGCTAATCAAACTCTGACACTGTATAATTGCGAAAGTCAAAAAAGTTGATATAGTTTTCATTTTTGGCAAAAGTCGCCAAACTTTTAGAGCAGCAGTAAGGATGTACATTGAAAAGTATCCCGATTGTATCAGGACCTCACAAATTGTATTTTCAAACATTATAATAAAAATTCAAGACACTGGAAGTATGAAGAATAAAATATCCCAAGAAAAAAGAATACCAGCTTGTGGGAGAAATGCAACCAACATTTTAGTGGCACTAACTTACAATCCACATGTTACAATCTAAAGGTGCAAATGGATCAGCCAAAGGAGTGTCTTACACTACAACATATTTCATCTTTTTCACATTCGTCTCTATAAACGTTTCAGTGCAATGACTTTCAAAACTAGGTACAGTTTTCCAAATGTAACATTTTGTTTACTGATGAAGCAATGTATACAAACATGGGAAAATCAATCTTCAATATACGCACTACTTATCAGTTGAAAATCCAAGCTTCCTGAGAGATGTGCATAAACAACAACCTTCATCTCTTGACGAGTACTGTGGGGGTTCCAGGAATCACATCACTGCTCCCTGTTTTATTGAGGGGACTCTAAATAGTCACAAGTACCTACAGTTCCTAACATGTATGCTGCTCCAATTACTGGAAGATGTCCTGCCAAACAAAAAGCAATCTAAATCATACCAACACGACAAATGTCCCACCCATTCCGCACTTATAATCACAGACCCTCTTAACAGAAAATTTGGGATATGGTTGGATTCATCACTAGGAAAATACAAAATGGTCAGCACATTCATCAGATTGAACACCCCTGAGTTTTTATCAATAGAAAACATTGAAACAAGAAGACTACACATAAGAAACACTGATGACTAACAAAGACACGGGTCTGTGTAATGAAAAATCCAGATTAAATTCAACGTGCATAGTTGGCTATCTGGAATTGTCAACATATCAATGCTCAAGCTTGATATTTTGAGCACTTAATGTGACAGTCATAACAATAAACATGTGAACTGTGCTTATGTTTGGTACAACCAACAGGGCCTTCTCCTGATAATGGGACTTGGTTTTCTGTACTGCTATCTTGTCATTATTTGATCAAGTTCAACCCACGATAGGTTACTGAAGTCCTCTTTGAATGCACAGAAAAACAACTGATATAGTTTCATTTTTTTAAAAAAAATCAGTTATAATTTGGCAGCTACACACATTAAACACTATTTGCGTGCATTAAAAAATGTGCCACATTGTCCATCACATGTGAGTGAAAACTGCACCTCAGTATATTTACCCGTTCTGGATATGCCTTTAGTGACTTGTATCAGCTTTTTCACTCTGTATACTCTGTAATCAACAATGAAGCATCAAACTTATATCTCCTTTCTTTATACCCTGCAAGCAAAGTATGCGGGAACAGTATTTTGTGTACCTCTAATTTCTCCCCTTTTTGTTCCATTCTCAAATGGTGTGCAGGTAGAACAAGTTTAACTAAGAACCCATACAAGCTCAAATTTCTGTGATTTAAATGAAGTCATTTTGTGATATGTGGGAGGAAGAAATATATTTCTCAACTAATCTTTAAAAAAAAAAAAAGAGGGGTGGTGCAAGTAGGACTCCTGCCCAAAGGTTCTGTGCAAAATTAATTATGTGTACAGATAGCTCTTCTGTAGGCTCTGATGAGTGGGTTTGCAAGTATCAAAATCTGTGACACAAATGGTCACACTCAGAAGCTTGAACTTTTAACACCACCAAGGAACTATAGACCTTTTGATACCTCTACCCATTCCTGAGTTAAATGGGTCTTATTAGAGGGGCAGACAGATAGACAACAAATGGCAAAAAAATACTTTTTATATGATATAATCAAAAGGGATGTTCAAAAGAAAACATATGAAACAACACTGTGAGTATATCTTCTGGTAAACCTTCCGAGATGTAAGGTCGTGGTCCATGAAACTCTTCAGTTCCTAATGTTTTGTCCAGAGCTGCGCTGGACATCTTCAGAGGGGTGTTTCTCCTCCGGTGAGTCTTGCCGACTCACCACTCTGAAGATGTCCAGCGCAGCTCTGGACGAAATGTTAGGAGCTGAAGAGTTTCATGGACCACGACCTTACATCCCGGAAGGTTACCAGAAGATATGTCATCCGGTCATGAAAGCCTTCATACTGTGGGTATAATTGAAGTCCTTATGAGTGTCGGACCTCAGATGTCAATAAAGATGGTGAGCATCACCTTGCCTGCTGAGGGGCCTGTCTTGAACTTTTTAGGGGGACGTGACAATGCTACATTCACATCACTAGATGTATCACTATGTTATCTCAAAGCAGTACATGCAAATTTCAGCTGTTTGTTTATCACAACATTTTGTACCTTTTTGTTGGAACACTCTTTACAAAAATTAACAATTTTCTGATTTTTCCTTTCTTGCACTGAGAAAACCTTGCTTTTGGCAAAATTTCCTGATTCTACATCTACAGGAAGTCCCCTATAAGTTTTGATGAATGAGTTTGCAAGTATCAAAACATATGACATAAATAGCTGTCTCTTATGATTGCACTGCCTTAGAAGCTTAAATTTTTTTACACTGGCAAGGGCTTTTGGACCTTAATATGTGACATAAATTCCAACTTTATAGTTATACCTTTTCCTGAGAAAAAGGGCTCTTAACAGAAGGACAGACAGAAAAGGAGACAGCCACTAATGCCAAGAAACTATTTCTTATGTGACATAATTACAAATTAACAATATTCAGATTTTTACCAGTACTTGTGATGTGAAACCTTGCTTCTTGGCAAATTTTATGGAAGAAAGTACCCTATTGGCATTGATTATTGAATTTGTGAGTATCAAAATATATGACATAAATGGCTGTGTCTTTTTTACTGCATTGACTTAGAAGCTTGCATGTTTTATTTCGCGAAGGGACTGTTGAGCTTAATATTTGACATAGATTTCAGATTGATACCCCTACTCATTTCTGAGAGAAAAGAGGTCTTGACAGACTGACTGACAGAGGACAACAAAGTGAAGCTAATGATTCTGTTTTTACAGACTGAGATAGGGAATTCTAGATAAATATCTGCTCCAGAGGAAGTGGTTTTCAGTCTAAAAGGATTCTCAATAACTTCTTACCTTATTATATTTGAAGCACCACTAAATTAATGTAACATTCAGTCACTTTCTCTTAGTATTGCCCAACTTCAATTTGTGTTCCTATACTTCTATAATCAACATCTCCACAGAGTTTTATCTATGGATGGCATTGTGCTACCATTTATCTGCCATATGTTACAGTTCATGCCTATTGTCCCTCTCTGACACTAGATCAATGTTCATCACTTTCAGTAATAACGTCTTACAATTTCTGCTCTCACTACATGAAAAGAAACAAATCTTAGTTTCCTATAATTTAAGTGTTTCTGTTGGTAATATGATAATGAAAATGATGCCAAGGCTTTCACGCAAACTGAGAAAAATTTGCTGATAGGGAGATTCAAACAAGGTTGCTGATAATGAAAAACAACTGAACCTCAAGAGCTAATTTGTCAGCAGATGCTCTGCTGTTGACTAATCAATTTATTCAGAACGTATGCTAACTACAGCACTCCTCTTCTACTTATGCCTGTTTAATACATTAAATTACACTGTTACATATCAGCCACATGCAGCCACAGAATATGGTTTCTGAATTATCAATAACAAAAATGTTTTTTTTGCGTGCAGGTATAGTTCTTTGTTAAATACTGATGGAATTACTATTTTAAGCTGTGAACAACATCACACAAAATACTTTCAAGGATAGCAGAAAATTTGTAAGAACTGTTCCATATTTGTTCCAGGACACTACCATTAACTGATAGGAGAGCAGTATAACTTTTATTGGCAGCTGCATTAGAAACACTGCATACGTAATTGCCACTGTGATAATCTTCCACTGCTTCTATCGAGATAACACTTGTCCGGGACCCGATCTTGAAAGTGGATATACCAGGGATACCTGACACATCTGCCCCGTTCAGTGTCCACCTAAATGTCAGTGGTGTGTCACCTTCAACTACAACACAGTGCTGTTGGACCAGCTGGCCCGCATATGCACCATTCTCACCAAAAGTAAATGGAGCAATTACGGGGGACACTGAAACACCAGTTGTTTCAGCAGGTTTGAGATAATGGTACATGCAGAACAATTTCATGAAGAACAGACTTCAACAATGACACTGTAAAAATATCCTAAAAATTATTTCTAGATAATTATCTAAATAAGAATGTAACTGCTCACTGACAATGACATACAATGACAAGCTTTTAATTGTTGTTCAGCTGTTGACACCTCATTCATTGCAGTGTGACTTCACTAAATGCAGTTTCATCTCAATGATTTGAAATTAACAAATGACAATGGCGTGATCTCAGAAAGAAAGCATGAGTGCCAAGAACACAAAATTATTATCTATAGTGGGTTACCATCAGTTACATAGGCACCAAGTACAAACTGAGGTTCATTTCACCTAAAAAAGATGAAAAAATAGGTATTTGTTGTGAGACAGCCATTTTGGCAGAAAAGATGAGAGTAAATAATTATTTATGTACATCTGCCCACTGCTAAATAAAATTATGTAGTATAAATGTTAAATATTACTAAACAAACTAAAATCTTTTCTATTCTGTTATGACAATTATCCGGGTGTCCATTAAATATTTTTAGATAAATTGCGATGAAGATTATTTGCAGCAACAGCAAAAACCTACAAAAAGGAATTTGTAACCAGAATGAGATTTTTCACTCTGCAGCGGAGTGTGCGCTGATATGAAACTTCCTGGCAGATTAAAACTGAGTGCCCGACCGAGACTTGAACTCGGGACCTTTGCCTTTCGCGGGCAAGTGCAGTTTTAAGCTGCCAGGAAGTTTCAGGAATTTGTAAGTTTGTAGGTTTCCACATCCAGTATCATCTTGAATAAAATAATTTTGCATATTAGGTTTCATCATTATATCACTAACAGCAACCAAACAGCCCTGAAGAAAACCATTGTGAAGACAGTCAAACCATTAGCAATTTTGTTGCTGTAATGTTTTATAATGATGCAGCCTACCCAAAATTACTTTATTTATTTTAAACAGAAATTGCTTTAGCAGTGCATTTAATAAAGTAACTGGTTCCTGTATCATACGTCTTTCACTGCTGAAGCTTCCACCCCCGCCCCCCCATTTCCCTCCCTCACCAACAAACACACACACACACACACACACACACACACACACATTACTCTCTGGGCATTTCTATCTTTCAAAAGACCAAAATATACTGAGGTTTCCTTTGTGGTTCTTTATTATGTTTAAATTATGAGACCATCTACCACATTCTTCCTCAGTGGTCATTTTAAATTACAATATTTTTCTATTTGGTGCTACAAAAATGTATTTGTTTATTATTTCCATTGTTACTTTTCTACATCCAGCACAATAACACAATTCCTAAAGAGTTCAAATCTTTTGTTAAGAATAAACTATATACAAGAACTTGCACTCTCTAAAATTTGAGCTTTTGACAATTGTCTTTGCAGTTTGTATGGTAATGGAAAGTCCTGGTTGAATGCAATTAATTTAGAGAGTAAAGGTAATGGCTCACCATGTAGTATGTACACTCAGTTGATGAAAGACACATAAACAACATGATGAACTTTGGTAGTTTTCAGACGTATACAGTGAAAGCGCGAAAGCGCACACACACACACACACACACACACACACACACACACACACACACACACTCTTCACAGTTCCTTTGTGTAAAATTCACTCATCTGGATCTGGTGAATGAAATGACACAAACACAAGAAAACATTTCTTTTCTCTCAGTTAAACGGTGACATTTGGACGTTTTTGATCTGAATTTTGACTAATCCTGTGATGCATAAGTTTAACCAAAAACCTGAAAAATGACTGTGTTCCTTCTCCTTTTTTACCCACCTTACAAAATGTGATAATTTTCAGTGTATTTGTCCTCCATACCAGATGCCACTGATGTACAAATACTGGTCTGGCAATGAAACATTTTACATGCAGCTCATGGTGTTAACAAGTTGTCTTTTAACAAGTATTATTCTTTAGCACATTCTGAAACTCATTTAATTCCATGGCTGCCCTATTTGGTGCAATGCTAACAACCACTGCACACTCAAGTCATTGCTTGTCAGTATCACCCACAACATCTGCATCTACTAGATTTGTACTCTGCAAGCCACTTTATAGTGTATAGCAGCAGCTAATATATGTATCATTACAATTTTGAACTTTTCTGTTACATGAATTAACAGTAATCAAAGTAAATAATGGTTGGTAAGTCAATGTAGAATCATATTTTACCATTATGATAGGTATCTCTAACTGGCAAGCAATACCTGAGAAGCAGTCAATTGAAACAATGGAAAATCCAGGTTGGAATAATGACAATATTATGAAAAGGATAGGCAGCTCACCATATAGCAGAGGTGTTGAGTCAGATATAGGCACAACAATAACACTACTAAACACATAAGCTCTCAATCGCAAGGCATTCTTCCCAAATAGAAAAAATACACATACGCACATTATACGAGGGTGAATCAAATGAAAACCTTAAATTTTTTTAAAAAATATTATTTATTGTGCAGAAGTGGTAAAAAGCTGTATCATTTTTCAACATAATTTCCCTCACACTCAATGCAAGTCCTCCAGTGCTTACAAAGTGCGTAAAATTCTTTTGGTAGTCCGCGCAACCACTCATGCACCACGTGGCGTACCTCTTCATCAGAATGGAATTTCTTTCCTCCCATTGCATCTTTGAGTGGTCCAAACATTTGGAAATCACTTGGGTCACGGTCTGGTGAGTATGGTGGATGAGGAAGATACTCAAAATGCAGGTCTGTGATTGTTGTAACTGTTGTACGGGCAGTGTGGGACCTTGCATTGTCATGTTGCAAAAGGACACCTGCTGACAGCAATCCATGTCGCTTTGATTTTGATTGCAGGCTGCAGATGATTTCTTTAGGAGATCTGTGTATGATGCACTGGTGACAGTGGTCCTCTAGCCATGTAATGCTCCAAAATGACGCCTTTTTCCTCCCAAAAGAGAGTCAGCACAACCTTCCCTGCTGATGGTTCTGTTTGAAACTTCTTTGGTTTTGGTGATGAAGAATGGCGCCATTCCTTGCTCGCTCTCTTCGTTTCCGGTTGGTGGAAGTGAACCCAGGTTTCGTCCCCAGTAATGATTCTTGCAAGGGAACTATCGAAGAAGTACTTCACAAGCATTAACACGTCGTTCTCTCATTTCAGGAGTCAGCTGCCATGGCACCCATCTTGCAGACACTTTGTGAAACTGGAGTACATCAAGCACAATGTGGTGTGCTGACCCATGACTAATCTGTAAACATGCTACAATGTCAATCATTGTCACACAGCATTTTTCCTTCACTATGGCTTCAACTGCTGCAATGTTCTGTTGAGTCACAACTCATTGTGCCTGACCTGGACGAGGAGCATCTTCCACTGAAGTCACACCATTTGCAAACTTTCTACTCCATTCGTAGACTTGCTGCTGTGACAAACATGCATCACCATACTGAACCTTCATTCGTCGATGAATTGCAATAGGTTTTACACCTTAAGTTACACAAAAGCCGAATAACAGAATGCTGTTCTTCTCTAGTGCAAGTCACAAGTGGGGCGGCCATCTTTATACTGATACTGCAATGGTATGTGTGCATCTGCACTATGCTGCCACCTACAGGCCATTCTGTAGGCTGTTTGTAGCACGCTTACCAATTTACAGGATAACAGTGTGAAATTTCGATTTGTTATTACAAATTTAAGGTTTCATTTAACTCACCCTCGTACAAATGCAGGTCACACAAAGACCTCTGCCTCTGTCTGCCAGGACCATTGTCACTATTTGCAGTGATTGTTAATCAAATGTCTAATAAAACAATTATCTGTCTTTCCACGTAATTATCCATAACATGTTACATTTGTTTGTGATAAAGGTCAATGGTCAGTCCTTGCACCAAGTGTTGCACATCTGTGGCCTGCGTTTAGGTAAAAATTTCTGGTCTTTTGGTTTCCGTATATTCAACATCATCTATGAACATCGTGGAGCTCCCAGGTGATTTATATATCTAGTCCCATAAAGTTCAAGACCTGACAGAAAGGAGACTATGTGGAACTAAAATTCAACTTCATTACAGTATTTGGATTTTACAAATGATGTGGCTATATTGTCCAATGACAGCTCAGAAGCAAATTATTTCCTTCCAAAACTCCATAAATTTCAGCCAAAACTGGGCTCCAAATCCCATAAGTAAACTCACAACATATGGAAAGATCCCTACAATACCTTGATGGTCAACCTTCAATAACTTGGTCCATGAGTCTAAAGCAAATACCTAGAAGAAATAACCAGAAGAAACCACTCATTCTTCATAACTGAAACAGGAAGCTAATACAGATGGATACCTGGATTTCAAATGGTTTTAGTATTACCTGCAATAACAAAAATAGATACAACCTCATAATGTGAAACCCAGGCATCATAACACTGTAATTAATGTTGAATCATTACAAGCATCAGAAACTTTGATGGTTGGAGAAGGATCGCTAACTTACGACACAGAAAATTTTCAGGCCTGTCTACAGCAAAGAAATATGGATGTCAAGCAAATCGCACAATTTAGATCAACATGCTGAGAAGATGTCTGGCACTTTCATGAGGATGTGACTGGAATTTTATGGTCACACTGCTGGAATGAACAACTCCAAACTGACCTTTAAATCAAGTACAACTGGATACTTTAATCTCACAAATTTTTCAGGAAATAGCCATTACAGAGGAAATAAAGCTAGATGGAGTTACACTTAGAACTTTAACTGAGAATTATTGATTTGGAGGCAAAATCATCACTAGAACCTGTAACACCTGTATAGCAGAATGCAGAGAAACTTCTGTGAGATAATGAAGAAATTTTGTGAGAAGAGAAGAAGCTAATGAGCTAATTCAGTTTATTCACGTTCCTCCTGCATGACATAACATAAAAAGAAATTTAAAAATGGGTCTTATAAAGACTTCCACAGAGCATGCAAAAGATACTTTCCCATATGTTGATTACTTGATGTTGAAGAGTATCATAACAAGGTAGCTAGGACAGAGGAGAGGACAAAATATCCAAAGATGTACTGACCGAATTAGTGGGCTACTCACAGAATGGCAATGTAATGCAATACATTGCCCTGGTTGGAAGGAAAGCTTTCTAAGTTATGTTACCCTGGAGTTTATAAGGAAGTATGATGTTAGGTATAATGTGTTTATATTTGGTCTCACTTTTAAGTAACTTTAGGGTAGTTAATCTGCACCAGCACCATTCAGTGAAAGTAATTTATGAAAATCTACCATTAGTAAACAAAAGACCACTGTAAAATATAGTTCTATAGACCAGTGTTAATCAAGAAGTCACTATGAAGTTCCAGTCTAGAGCAAAACGAAAATATACTAGACTGCTGCGACTAGTATCATATTGTGCTTCACCATCCATTGTTGGAAATAACATTCAGCTATGATATCTATCACCCGATTTCTTTCAGGCATGAAGTGTTAAGGGGCTAACAAATGATCATAGACATGAACATTGAATTTAAGTGGACAAAGTTACTTCACCTTCTCAGTATCAAATTAGAACAGCCATTCAGTAATGGCTGTGACACAGATATGTTTCACTATAATGCGTGTAAGTAAAAGGAAAGCACTAAAACCAAAACTGCAGGAATGTTACAACTACTTATTAATAAAGTATAAATAACCATCATTTCAATGACATGTACCATTAACATGTAGTGTAGCAGTATAGCTTGCTATTCCTGCCGGGTTCTGTGCACTGCAAGTGTAGTTGCCAGAGTGTGCAGCCATAACAGAGGTAATTGTCAAGATACTAGCTCTGTCACCAACTCTTGTTGTGACTATCCCCATGTGTGACGACAGCTCCTCTCCGTGAAAATTCCAAGTGATCTTAAGAGGTTTATCACCCTTTGAGACATGACAATTTAACTGGACGCTATCTCCAGTGTTGATTTCTTCATCCAGTGAAAATGGGACAATATGTGGAAGAGCTAACACAATAAAAACTCAAAATATACTTGGTTTTAATGAACACTATCTTGTAAAAGTCAAATCATGAATATTTCAAATTCAAATTAGAAACTGTATAAAATTCTATCTTTGATATATCCCCAGATTACACTATCTGCTTTCAACCATCAATTTTGTGACCATCTGTTATACATATTATCAACAGAATACAAGAAAAACATTCTCATCTCATCAACAGTTTCTGTTTTGTTCCATGTTCATTTCCTCCATTGATATATATACTTCCCGCTGAAATAAATTACATTTTTAAAATACTTCCTTAAGGTCTAAAAACAAGACCATTACACAGAAACAGAAGTGAAAGAAATTAAGCAATTTGTTTTTATTACTTCTCTATTACAGTGTTTGGTTTAGATGGTCCATAGAGAATAAGCATCTATACGATAACTACTATTGTTTGATGACTTACATTTCAATACACACATATGTAATCCACAGATCTAGTAAGGTACATGTGAAAGTTTATTCACCATGTATAAGTTACAGTGAATGCTATTCCTTACTTTCTGACTGATATTTGCAGCCAGTAAAACAAAATATATGTCAAATTTCAGAACAGAAACGAAAATGGCTTCTTTTATCTTATTTTTATCATTGCATTCAATATTCACCGACTTTAACACATAAAGAAACTGTTTAATATATGGTATTTTTGAAACATCATTTGATGGAAAATTATAATGTTTTATCCATGAGGGTTCATTTTTAACTAAGTATTCTGGCCATCCAATTGCGGCAACCTTGACACCCATCATTCCAAATTATAAGCACTTGTATTATTGTTCTTGTTTCAAACAAGGAGATCAATATGTGTAAATTATTTCTGTCTTGAAAAGATGGAAGTGTACCCTTCACTATATGAGTGATAAACTTTTTCCAGTTCTAGCACTGCCTTGTGATAAAACTTGTTTCCAATTATCAACACCTGCTTAAATCAAATAATAATAACTTAGTTATTGAAATACTTACCGCTCATTAATTGAAGAGTAACATTATATTTTTCATTTATTTTTTAAAATATCAAACAATGGAGAATCAAGAATGGAATAAGGACAATATTACAAAAAGGATAGATTACTGCCCACCATATAATGGAGTTGTTGAGTCGCAGACAGGCACAACAAAAAGACCGCTAAATAAGTAAGCTTTCAGTCAAAAGGCCTTCTTCTGAAGTAGACAATACACACACACACACACAGACACACACACACACACACACACACACACACACACACACACACTGACAAACAGTGGTCAAGTGTGTGTGAGTTGTGTGTGTGTGTGTGTGTGTGTGTGTGTTGTCTACTTCAGAAGAGAGTATTTTGGCTGAAAGCTTACTTGTTTAGCAGTCTTTTTGTTGTGTGTGTCTGTGTCTCAGCATCTCCACTATATGTGAGTAGCTTTCATATTATCATCATCTTTCATAGTATCATATATAACAAAAATGACAGCATTTGATAAATATAGCTATGATGTGGCCATTCCATTTGAAATGGGTGACAGTCACTACTCAGATGAGATCAAAAATACAAAACCATCAGATACTGAGCCACAGTGAGAAGAACCCCAAGTTTGACACTTCTAGCTCTTTTTGGCAAGCCTACAATAGAAATGAAAGAAACATGAAAAACACTTGTTCCCAGTCTCAAACTAAACAAAAAGAAACTATGCAACCAACAGTACCAGGAAACAGTGCAAAAAGAAAGTACTCAATCTGGCAGTGAGAGCTATACACCATGCCTTCAGTAATTCCATAATCATCCAATTGTTTAGCATCAGTTAGGTCTTGTACCACTTATCAATGATCCATCAACTTTGAATAACTCACTCACTTTCCAAATTAAAACCAAAGTGCATCAATTTCTTTTTTTGCATACCAAAAAAGAGATGACAGTGCAGGAAACAGCTTCACAAGACCATACCTTGTCTGTTACTGCCATTTATTTCATATAATTCCACCCAAAAACATTTTCAACTATAATTACGACTGCTGCCAAGCAAGGTTAAATAATTGGACAAAGGGACTTAATGAATAATGTAATAATCATTTATCACACTCTAGTGACCGATATGAGAATGAAAACATTTAGTTATGATGTGGATTGTGTCTTACAAGTAAGAATCATCAGATCCATTTTCTCTAGTGTGTCTAAATACTTTTTCAGTTTTGTTTCTGTAACGTGTATTGGAACTAGAATATGCAAAAAGTGCTCACCAATATAATTTCATGTGTTGAATTAAGAGAGTAGCCTTAAAATAGTTTAGTACAGTGTTCAGACAAGTACATTTATTGATTGCAACATGAAGAATAATCAATGTTTTCAGCAGCAGCTGAATAATACAGTATTGTTAAGACAGCACGGTGAGGTGCATGCATCATACAGTGGTCTCATTCGGTTGCTGTTGGAAGCATTGCTTATTCCTTGTGTTTTGATGTTGTCATCAGAAAACATCCACTAGACTAATAAGAGACCGATCTGTGGGTTTTTCCTTAAAAATACACTTTATGTATCACTTTAAAGGACGTTAAGAGTAAACAGAAATCATTCACAATGAACAGTGTGTAAGTGCCTTTACTCTTCCATCTTTTATATTCCACCCGACAACTTCTCAGTAACATATTTAAATAACATTCTGTTACTAATTTCAAACATCAATCAACTTACTGGTCACCCTAGGTGACACATGAAACGTCCTATTAACAATCTTTATTTCTACTTACTGCAGAGAAACATCACAAAAATGATATTGAAAATATCTTCTAAATGACTGAGCAAAAGGCATATAGCGACTTTTAGGAGACACATCAGATACTGCCTTACAGAGAATCTCACCTCACATTAATGTAAACCTTTGCACAGCTACAACATACAGTGTGTGATGAAGTAAGCTGGGATCTTTTTACTTCCTCTCTTGTTTTGCCATCTGCCTCCTTAAATTCATTTTATTTACATTTCTAATTATCATAAACATACATGAGCATAATCTGCATTTTCATAAGAGAGAAAGTTTGGTCCTCAGACTTTAAGAATATAGTACCAAGTCTAATTTTGTGCTTAGTTTTGTGTATGTCATCAATTTCCTAATTTGCTTTGACTATTCCTAGTTAATATCTTTTGTTACAGGGTGAAATCAGAAATTTTTTCATAACTTAAATTCTATTGTTGACTTATAAACAAATATAAATTCTGTACTAATTATAAACACTAGGAAGAAGAACCTCTAGGACTCTTTAAGTATTTACTTTGCTCTA
Organism: Schistocerca serialis cubense; assembly: GCF_023864345.2. Taxonomy (NCBI): domain Eukaryota; kingdom Metazoa; phylum Arthropoda; class Insecta; order Orthoptera; family Acrididae; genus Schistocerca; species Schistocerca serialis. Next base: position 39,233,118 of record NC_064645.1, on the reverse strand, counting down.
TTCAAACACATATTAGCAAAGCCAGCCCTAAATTAATTCCAAATTAAATACCAGGTTTGTCAAAGTATTGTTTGTGTAACTGTATCTGTTAATTTCATTATTTAAACAAATAATTCAGCTTTACCTTTGTGGTAGAAGAAACTGTTAAAAAGAAGCAATGTTTTTCAGTTAATTGAATGAGTTATGTTTTAATTTACTTTCTGTAAATTAAACATCGAACAATGTACATTTCAGTGCCTATTATTGTGAGGATATATAAAGGCCCAATTTTTGGTCTCCATGCAGTCAGTGAATGGCCAATTTTCAGACCTGAAATCTGTATCAGTTAGAGTAACAATAATGCAGTGGAATTAGTGTTACACCAATAGACCATGTGTTAAAACGATGACAGTGTCTGTCTGAAAAAACTGTGAACTGTATGGTTACGTTTTTACTGTTCATAGATGATCAATGGCAAACTATTGTAGCAGTATGCTGACGTTTGCCTCCAAACTATTAATGAGTCTTATCAAAAGTTAACCAGTGGCAAACTGTACATATAACTGTGTAATATTGTGGGGTTGTGAACAGTGAACGTAAAGAACAGTGAAAAGCAAAGCTACATCATTTACTGTAGTCAATGTTGAACTCCTCCCCCCCCCCCCTTTTCAGCCAGTATAAAAATGCAGTATGTCGACGCCGAGGACTATCAACGAAGAAATAAAAAAGGTGAACGTCACAAGCGTCAACATTTAAGTAATGGAAAGTGCAGGACGGAATGACAAGAGTACGAAAAGGATAGATTACTATTCACTATATAGAGGAGGCGTTGAGTCAAAGGCACATGCAATGAAAAGTCTGCTAAACATTTAAGCTTGCATATGAAAGATACTTCTTCCAAAATAGGAAACACATACAAATGCACACAAGCACAACTCAAACACACACAGCTACTGTCTACAGCTGCTAGGACCTGTTTACGAGTGAATCAATTGTGAGCAACAACCTTGGATTGGTGGTGGGGAAGAGGGGGAGGCATCAGGTGGTGAGGTGGAAGGATAGAAGGTTAAGGGTGGAGGAAAATGTTGCGCTGCATGTGGGAGAATGCAGCAACAGAGTGGGGACAGGATAAAGCTTCTAGATGAAGAGTCATGGGATGGTATTGGGGGGGGGAGGGGGGGGGGGGGATGTAGAGAAGGCGAAGGGGAAAACGACTAGTAAGTGCATTGGTGAAGCAGAGTAGCCATGTGTATTGTTAGAGTGGGAGCAGTGAAGGGGACAGGTAGGTGGAAGACAAATACTAAGAGACTGGTGAGGTTGAGGCCAGGGGAGTAACAGTAACAAAGGATATGTTGTAGATCTTCCATCTGTGCAATTCAGAAAAGCTAGTGTCGGTAGGAAGGATCGAGATGGTGCAGGCTATGAAGCAATCATTGAAGTGAAGCACATTGTTTTAGGTACCATGTTCAGCACATGTTTGGTTCAACCCATCTGCTAAACATGGTACCTAAAACAATGTTTCTCTCGTCCACTGCCAAACTGTTGTTGAACATGCTGCCCAACACATTGTGCTTTACCTCAGTACCTGCTTCACAGCCTGTACCATCTGGATCCTTTTTAGCCACACTAGCTTTACTGAACTGTGTACATAGCAGATCTCCCTACAACCTATTCTTTGAAACTTCCTGGCAGATTAAAACTGTGTGCCCGACCGAGACTCGAACTCGGGACCTTTGCCTTTCGCGGGCTAGTGCTCTACCATCTGAGCTACCGAAGCACGACTCACGCCCGGTACTCACAGCTATACTTCTGCCAGTATCTCGTCTCCTACCTTCAGCGCACACTCCACTGCAGAGTGAAAATCTCATTCTGGAACCTATTCTTTGTTCCTGTAATCCCTCTGACTTCAGCCTTTGATAGGCCCTGTCCTCCATCTATCTCTCCCATTCCCAACTCCAGTGCTACACACGTTCTATTTCACCAATGCACCTACCAGTCCTTTCCCCTTCTCCTTGCCTCTCTACTCCTGCTTCCCTTCCTCCTCCTAACCCCCCCCCCCCCCCCTCACCAATTCGTCACCCGCCCGAAGTGCAGCCACGTGCAGCCTATACTGTCCCCCACCATATCCCTGCATGCTTTCACAGACTGAACAACATCTTCCCCAATCCCTACTCTGCTATCTATCCCTACCCTGCTCCATGCCTCCTCCTTACTCCCACCACCCACAATAGATTGTTGCTCACAATTCATGCAACCAGAGATGGGCCCAAGAAGCTGGAGACAATAGCGATGTGTCTGTGAGTTGTGCTTGTGTGAATTTGTGTGTGTTTTGTATTTTGGAAGAAAGATTTTTTGTGTATATATAGTGAAGTGGCACATGAAACTTTGTACCCTGCCAGGAATGAACCCAGGTCTCCTGCTAACTAGACATATCTGCTAGCTATTAAGCCCCCTTGGCACAGCAGTTCACACAACTGCATGTATTACCCTGGCATGCCTCTTCAATCCAAATTCTCACTGCTCCCTCAGTATACTTCAAATTTCCCATTATGCACAATATAGTAAGCAGGAGACCTGGATTCAATTCCTGGCATGGTACAAAATTTCACTCACCACTTCAGTCTGTATGCATAAAATCATATCTGTATGAGACCAATAAAGTCAGTGAAATTGTGTTATTTCATTTGTAGAAAGACTTTCTGTGTGCAAAGATTAAATGTTTAGCAGTCTTTTCATTGTGCCTGTCTGCAACTCAATGTCCTCTCTATGTGGTGAGTAGGAATCTGTACTTTTCATATTAGTGCCAACATTTATGTTTAAAAGCACACAAAGCTATAGCATTTGGCTAAAATTACACCTGGAATTTGAGAACCTGTGATATATCACAGCCCTCTCAAAGTATATATTACCTGAAAAATGATTACTGCCCACTCAAAACAATGTGACAGTAGACCAGTGTTCCCACTCATGTTGTAGTACAGAATTTTTTCAAAGTACTTTACTTTGCAACAAAGTCCAGAGACTGAATAACATGGCATCAAGGGAAGGGGGAAGGGGTGGAAGTGGCAATTGGGAATCATAAGAGGCCTTGCACCTTTTGAGAATATTGTTATATAGAAAATATTTGTCTCTTTTTTTTTCTTTTTATATAACAATCCTTCCTCTGGGGTACAGATAAAGTCCCTAATTTTTATCACTTTTGTATAATGTAAAACAGGAAGTTGTTTTTAAAAACTCTGCCATGCAAGTGTAACAAAAAATTAGGTTACTGGATGATAACAAGCAGAAAGGGAACAAATTAAAGCTTGGGTAAGGGTAAGCTAAACAATATTATAGTCATACCATTAACATGTAACACTGCACTATGGTTAGTGATTCCAGCAACATTTTGGGCAGTGCACGTGTATTCTCCACTGTGACCAGCCATCACTGAAGTGATAGTGAGAAAACTTGTCCTGTCTCCCATTTTTGCTGTGCTGATACCCAAATGCGATGAAAGTTCCTTCCCATGAAAGCTCCAATATATTGTCAAAGGAACGTCACCTTTTGCAACGTAGCAGTTCAACTGCACACTGTCACCGGAGTTGGCATCTCCCTCGAATGCAAATGGAGTTATGTACGGTGCAACTAAATCAAAATTCTTGTTTGAAGTCATGGAATATTATTTATTCCTTACAAACAGAATGCAGAATAAAGCTAAATATAAAAACTAAAAGGATCAGTGGGGATAGGGAACAGTAAGTCCAGATATGACAATTATGAACGAACACAACCAATCACTCTCATTTGTGACTATGTGAACACTCTCTTGCTGTTTCAGAACAAAAGTTACTTCACTGGAACCCATTTAAGGGTCAGAAATTTAAGAAAACAAGAGCATGTGTTAGTGACATTGCAATGGAAAAAGAACTGGTAACAAAAATGAGAAGTGAATCATGTCAATAACCCAGACAATATGAAAATTACAAAATGTCAAAGAGGTTAAAATTTTAAAATCAAATCTAACAAAGAGGAAAAGATAAGTATTTTTCTCTAAACAAACAGTGATTAAGGTTTCAGGTTGAGTTGGACTTTTTGCTTTAACTTGGGTATTACAAGGGGCATTCAATAAGTAATGCAACTTTTTTTAAGCAAGTGGTTTTATTCAGGATTCCAATACACTATATTATTCCCCATTCTTTTGGCTACAAATCCCCATTTTTCACATATCTCCATTCAATGCAATTGTCTTACACAACCTTACTGGAAGGGCACGTACGCTCGCACGGTACCAACTGATCCACATCGGAGCTAATGTCTTGCTGCATCAATAACCTCCTCATAATCCATGTACTACTTCCCATGCAGTGGATCTTTCATTGGGCCAGACAGAAGGAAGTTGGAAAGTGCAAACTCTGGACTGTAAGGCGGATGAGGAAGAACAGTCTAATGAAGTTTTGTGAGCTCCTCTCAGGTGAGCAGACATGTGTGAGGCGTTACATTGTCTTGGAGAAGATGAAGTTTGTTTTCATTTTTGTGGCATTGAACATATTGAAGTTGTTTCTACAATTTCCTGAGGGTAGCACAACAGAATTCAGAATTGAATGAATTTTATCCATAGTGGAAGCTGTCAAACTCCATGACTGTTCCTTTATAGGGTGTAGAAAAATATCCGCTACCAGTCACATATTCAGAATTGATTGTTGCACCATGAGGGAGGACATCAAACAGAATAGCCCCTTCAGAGTCCCAGAACACCACTGTAAAGACTTTATCGGCTGAGGGGGTTTCCGGTTTGAAGTGACAAATGCATGTTTCATTGTCTGTGACGATGTTCAGCTTCTGTTACGCAGCAAGGAACCCAGCAGGCACACGTCTGTGAGTACCCCGACTGGTGGACGAGTGTGTCAGCACTACGGACAGAGGCGTCTAGGTGTGCAGTGAGGCGCCTCTTAAACGAGAGGGCCTGCATCTTCCAACATTGCAGGAGACACAGCTGTGTGTAGCTAGCTTGCATGTGGGAGATCTGACAAGTCTGTGCGGCCTTTTGGCGATGGTGACAGATGTCACGCCCAATGGCTCACCGTGTTTTTCTTGACTGCCAGATCTCCGTAGACATTCTGCAAGGACCTATGAATGTCTGTGATGCTCTGATTTTCCAGCAAAAGAAACTCAATCACAGTTCTCTGCTATGACTGGTCCTCCATTACAGACGCCATTTTGAAGGCTACGAATAGTGCCACTGCCTATCAGCTGAAGCAGAAATATTCCACAATGTCTCACAACAAATCCTACATTTTTTCAATCAGAATTGGCTGAGAAAAAAAATTGTTGTATTAGTTACTGAACACCCCTCGTAGAACAGCACAACGATACCAAATACAATTATGAGAAACTTCTTATTTGGTATCATCAATAACTCTTAAAGAAGCAAATATTAAACATATTAATCTTTCAATTTCAGCGAGAGCCAAATGCCTTAGACAGTGTAGCTTTAACACAACAATGACCAATTTATCATCAGAGATTGCTCTGAAATAAAAAAAGTTTCTCTGAAAATAAGATGTAGCACTAGAAGCGCCCTGAGAGATACATAGGCTTGCTGAACAGTATGTCAAATCATGTTACTAATTGACAGCACAACTGCTAGTATCTGCTTTTACTTCTAATTACTTTTTCAACTACATTTTCATTTGTGTCATAATCAGAGTGCTTTTAGTCGTAACACTATAACATTTGTAAACATTAAAATTCTGTTGCAACATGACAAAGCAAAAAATATTGCCAATTTTGGAAAATATCTCTTATTTCTTCAGGTATAAACAGAAAATGAGAGAGGTGAAAGTAAACCCATAAAAAGGAAAAAAATTAATACATGAATCAATCAGCGACAGAAAATTGATTGATGTATACAGAGTACATTACAATGACATTCACATGATAAATTGAAATATGCTGGGTTCAAGTTATTGACAGGGCATTTACAAGCTACTTGAAACAGGGAAATATGTCACCTCAATGAGACACCTTGCAAGTAGCATTCTGTGCTCGCATAAACTTCATGGATGGTATGGAGCTGTCCTAATTAATGTGCTCTCTGCAGTTAGTGTTATCATTTGAAAATGTGAGAGATTGAAGTGGTTCAGTTTCCTGTTCTCTTGATTTTTATATGATAAGTCTAAATATTTTTACACGAATAAGAAACATATCTCAGTGTTCAAAACAAGGAAGGGTCACCACTGGCACTGATGTACTACGAAAGTAAGGGAGATTAGGGTTTACCATCTTGTCACCAGTTAGGTCATTAGAGACAGAGCACAATCTAGGATTGAGAAAAGATGAGGAAGGAAATCAGCCATGTCTGTTACAAAGGAACCATCCCAGCATATGCCATAAGTGACTTAGGGACACCATGACAAAACTAAAGCTGGATAGCCAGACATGGATTTCAACCCCATTTATTCACCCGAAAGTGATCCGACTGTCTATACTGCTGCATCATCTCTGTCACTGAAATACAGTGTAACAGCTTTTGATAAATAACTCTGAGCAGAAAAAGATAAAACAAACAAATTAACAAGAGAGGTGAGGGGGCTGGCAAGTACAAGAAAACATATATTATACAGTTCAACTGAAGTAGCCTAAAATGCAGAGAAATGTGCCTCCCCTAGGAAGGATCTATTAGCTTCAAAAGCTAGGTACTGTACCATTTTTGCTTTTAGATGTATCCACCAACACCACAACACATTTCACCTCTTGGAGGTAAGTACTGGCCAGCATAATTTATTAGCCTTCTTGGCTGAAGTTCCCTTTGATGCATATTATATGCTTGATTATTTTAATTCATCCAAATGTGCTTTGCAACTGCTGTAGTACAATAAGTTGTTTTCCTGCATTAATCTCAAAATATTGATGTTTGTACAAAATAATATTTGTTTTTACATGTTTCCCTGATTTCCTTCCTTTTGCAGTTATTTCTACATGTCATAGCACATTATTATATCCCAACTGTTTTTCAGAGTTGTAATATTGTCATGTATAGCTACAGTAAATGAGTATCCTTCACAGAAAAGTGTTTTGACACTGTTCAAAGGAACTTCAGACAATTAAACTATAACTGCCACCATTTTGGCTATAGATAATAGTATCATCACTGAACTAGGAAAGTGTGATTTTTCAATAGCCAAAGTGACCTCTGCTTAGTAATGAATCTGGCTGAAACTGAGAATAAATTGTGTGCTTCTAACTATCTGCATAACTGATCTGATTCAACTAAATACACTTGATTCAAGTAACTGAGTGTGCTTCAAATACTCTAAAATAAACACTTATGTGATTCATTATCACTACAATGTAGTTATCTTCCATCCTTGCCAAGGAAGCTGTTTGAAAAACCCCATACATTTCTTTGGGAAAATACACAAGCTGAGTGCTGACAGAAAAATACAAAGGTTGAGTGCTGACTATTCAGTTCCTTATGACCTTACTGTTATTAAATGCAACTGCATCACTTGAATTTTGACAGTAAGTGAAAAATTGAAAGTGTGTGTGTGTGTGTATGTTTGTTTGTGTGTGTGTGTGTGTGTGTGTGTGTGTGTGTGTGTGTCAGACATATCATCAACTGTCACTTACATTGGTTCTGGCTACATTGTGGAACATGCATTTCTACAGTAGCTCATACATTACTGGACAAGGAGAACCAAAATAATGAGATGAAAAAAAGAAAAAGAGAACACAGAGGAAAGCTGGACAATGTAATGATCATACCATTCACGTGTAACACAGCACTATGGTTAGTGACTCCTGCAACATTCTGGGCAGTGCATGTGTATTCTCCACTGTGACCAGCCATCACTGAAGTGATTGTTAGAAAGCTCGTCCGGTCTCCCAGTTTTGCTGTGCTGATACCCAAGTGGGAGGAAAGTTCTTTGCCATGAAAGCTCCAATATATTGCCAAAGGAACATCACCTTTTGCTACGTAGCAGGTTAACTGCACACTGTCACCTGAGTTTGCATCTCCCTCAAACGCAAATGGAGATATGTATGGAGCAACTAAACCAAAATACGTGTGTAAGGGCATGAAAAATTAGTTACATCTTACTAACCGTATGTAGCATTTTGAAATAAAAGGAAAATACAGAAACAATGAGGATAAATAACTTTTACCCAGACTGTGGCATCACTCCCAAGTCAAGACTGACTTTAACCCAACTAAACAAAAATACTTGTGTAAATGCATTAAATAATTATTTGCACCTTACTAATAGTATACAGTATTCAGAAATTAAAAGTGAATGCGGAAACAATGAGAATAAATAATTGTAGTCATATCTTTCAACTCAAAACTGACTCTAGATCATTTAGCACAGTTCTCTTTCCCACAGACAAAGGGGGCGCATAAAGAAGTAAAATACTGCAGACACACAGTCATTGTTGGGTTATCCAGCAGAATGCAAGTAGAGAGGAAAAACAAACAATAGCAACACACAGGAATCACATTACGTTTCACTTGGGAATCTGTTTCGCTCTCACATAACAAGGACAAATGATCAAGTTTCATTTCCCTCAAACCTTCAGTAATAGGCTTTTTATGAACTTTAAGTGGACCGTAGCACTTTCTTCCGAAAATGTGGTTGTACTTCAGAATATATTTCTTCTCATGATACCCACAGACTGATGTTACAGAAGAACTTCCTTGAAATGTAAACAAAGTTTGTCTAACTTCATCAAAGTCATCGACATTTTCAAGTTTTTTGAAACTGGACTGTAAAATATTTTGTGACATGCTTCACATGCTCTGTCCAACAGAGCCCTGTTCATCCATGTTATTGCATTCCAGTTAATCCCTCAAAATTAATTACAAATTACACACAGAACAAAGCACATAACACATTCTACACTCTTGATGAACTCTAAAAGAGGTTTCAGAGCAGACTGACTACAATAACGCCACACCCAGCAGTAATGTACTTCTACAATACCACACCCAGCAATAATGTACTTCTTTATTGACAATAAACCTCAACATAAATAGGCATTTTTATTACCGTAGAACAAAAGTGAAAGCTCCTATTCTTTAATATTGCATTATTAAAAATCAATAAACTAAATGAATATTGGGTGACAGCATTAACTAAATATATGTCACAATTACATTTTATTACAATGAAACAATAAACCATTTAAATAGGCAACAGCCGCAAGATCAGTTGTAGAGTAATGTGAATTATTCCCTCATTTTCAAAAATTCATATCTTTGTTCACAGTCAGATATGAATGTTGAAATTTTTACAGTACATTGCTATCATATAGTTGTACAAACAGAGAAAAAATCATATTTTTATATTCAGTCCAATCTAAGATAACTAACCTCAAACTTTACAAAGAATGAAAATTTTCAAATTTCAAAAATTCATAAAAAATTAAGGAAACATTTGTAAGTGTTCTTGCTCTATATGAGGCTAGTAGTGTATGATATCTAACTATAAGAAAAAAATAGACTCTCATAAATCACTCCTTGTTTGTTATTTTTGGGACTAAGAAGTGGATTTTTGAAAATTTGGATACCAAATTTTGGAGGTCATTTTGACTAGTTATTTTTTGAATTTAGGGTATTTTGCGTAATAGAGAATGTTGTAGAGGACACTTTTCTAAGAACTAGCATGTCAATTGCAGTGTTATAACTTAACCCAGTGCAGAGATATTTATATCTTTGCGAATGTCTCTAGACTGAAACATTGTTGCGCGCTTACAAACAGAAATGGCCGCCAGTCAGTAAAGGTGAAAGGTAAAACTTCTTCAGAAAACTGTTTTGAACTTCTCAATTATAGGGCAATCATATATAAAAAATTAAAATATTTAAAAATGGTCAAGCAACCAACTTAATTTTTATTGGAGCACTTCATTTGGATTGACGAGCAACTCAGACCAGTTGTATGAATGGTGTGCGTTTCTGCAAAATGAAAACTCCGGGTAGGAAGATCCACAATGTACAAAAAGACAGATTGCTACTTAGCGTAAACATGTCTTCTTCACAGTAAGAAGTAGTCTGTCTTTTCCTAAGTAGCAATCTGTCTTCATCTACATTATTGGTGTGTGTTTCTCTTTTTCTGATGAAGGCTGTGACCAAAAGCTTTATTTAAGTGTCTGCAACTTAATGTGTCATCTTTATGGTAAGTAACAATCTATATTTTCCTACGTTGTTAAAGTTTATGTTAAGTGACAACAATTAGGAAAACAAAAGAACATGAAAATCATACACACCTTTGAAAGCAAAGCTTCTTTCTTTAACAAAAAGCATAAATAATATTGAAAAATGCAATGTATACTGTTGAAGTACAGAATGGAACCTAAAATATGAGGAGCAGGTTAGAATGACATAGAAATTATGAAGTGGACGAAGTAAGGTTCAAATTATTGAAATTCTTATAACATTGCACATGAGAGAGAAAAGATATTCATGTTAGAGGGCGACTAAAATATACACAATTTCCTGGTAGTTAGTACACTGTAGAATGAAGATATCCACGTTAACGACAATTTTCACTGAAATACACACAACTTCCTGGTAGTTTAAAATGCTGATGGCAACCTGTAGGATGGACTTTAAAATGTACTGGAGCTAAGTGCAACCCATGTTGAATCAGTGCTGTTCAAAGGCTAGTACTTAGTTAATTATAGTTTGTACAAGTGTCTAACTTTGAGCCAATTTTAATGACATAAATAAATAGAAGTTCTACTCTACTTAAGTAATATGTGTCACATTTCTATCCATTGATGAAATGAAACATAATCCTGTTCTTACAATAAAAGGAGAGTTACGAATGGGCTTGCAGGTATTCAATGACTCCTAGTTGACAGAAAAAAAAGGCTATAGGAAAAACCTGAACAGAATTGCAATGCAGTGCGAATATTCTCTTCCTATCAGAACAGAAAGCTGTTTTTCACTGCTATATTACTTTCCTAAATTAAAAAAAGAAAAAACCACCAGTAATTTTAAGGAGTATCTTTCATTTGGGTGCTGATGCACTTGGTACTACTTTATATGATATCCTGTGTTATCTACATCAGGCAGTTTAAAATAAAATGTACATCATGCATACAGGATGACGATAAACAAAAACAAATGAAAGAAAAGGTGCAGAATGCTGAGCAATCTAATAGTCATACCATTCACATGTAACACTGCACTATGGTTAGTGACTCCAGCAACATTCTGTGCAGTGCATGTGTACTCTCCACTATGACCAGCCATCACTGACGTCACTGTTAGAAGACTTGTTCTCTCTCCAATTTTTGTCGTGCTGATACCCAAGTGAGAGGACAGATCTTTTCCATGAAAGCTCCAGTAAATTGTCAATGGAATATCACCTTTTGCAACATAGCAGTTCAACTGCACACTATCGCCTGAGTTGGCATCTCCCTCAAATGCAAAGGGAGTTATGTATGGGGCAACTAAACCAAAATTTTTGTATGAAGGCATTGAAAATTTAATAACTTACTATGCAAGTTGCAATGTACATGATAAGATTTAATACAGAAGTAATTAGCATAATCAAGAATAAGAAACTTTATACCAAGAACTGCTGATTGTAGCAGTGTCAATACCATTGCCATGTATAAAACACTGAGTATAGATTATTCAGATCAGAAGCTTCCTTGTTTATTTCAGTGAGAGCATGTAAAATAAGTAAACTATTGGGAAATAGGAAAAGGTGAAAACTGCAAGAAAAGGGGGAATTACTTAACTAAAAGGTAAATAACAATAGAAATTTTTAATAGTGTAAACACTTAAGTTGGCCACATGGCAAATGTTGTGTTCCATCAGTGAAGCTAAAAGTGTGTGTGCTCTGCATATAAATGCAAAAAAGAAGCTAAAAGCTACAGAATAAAAGGTAGCTACAGCATTCAAAACACAATTAACAAAAATACACTGAGGCAGAATTGCTAGCCAGAACTGAACTTCAGGAGGGGAAATGTGTAGTACCGCCGGGAGGCATAATGCACTGATGAACCAAAAACAACCACTGCTCACTGCCAAACTCAATGCTGCCTGGTGGCACTGTGGTAACATGATGTGATGAGGAAGTATATAAGTGGAGCAGGAATGACAAGTAATAATTCTAGTGATGATATGGGCCACATATGGGGAAACTTGCTGACATAAACAACTTTCACAACAGGCATATTCTCACAGCCCAGTGCTAGGGAATGATCATCCCCTGAAACAGTGAAGCTACTTGGTTGTTCATGTGATAATGTCATAAGGGTTGGAAAATAGTTGAAGTGCAATGAAACCATGAGCATGTCAGTAGGTGTTGGATGTAAGTCTTCATCACAGAACAAAAAGGTCAGACACTCGCCAGCTCTGTGAAGCACTATAGGTAGCAATCTGTGGCAGATCCACCAACAGATTGCAATGCTGGCACATGGACAAGTGACTGGGAGCACACCGTTCAGTGTCCACTGTCAGACATGGTGCCCTGCAGCAGATGACCCCTAAGGCCACATCCAACATAAGCAACAGAAGCAACTGACAGCACATAACAGCTTCAGATGACAAAACACAACTGCAGGTACAGTTACAGAAGTGTCCTAGGGGAGCGACATCCATGGTGTTGCCTGTCCTCTGATTCAGCTTGCAACATTTGAATTCAAATGGTTTGAATCTTGTCATTGCAAGACATGCGACAATGCAAGCAACACATACAAATCTACTCGGGAAAGCAATGGAGTGGACATGCCAGCTGCTATGAATTAGTGATCATCTGATTTTAAGAAAACTATTTGGTGAAAAAATTTTTTCTATCACATCTTACATCTTAATATCTTTGCTTTAAGAAGGACTGAGTTTATTTTCACTATTCATTATAGTTAATGTGCTGCACGAAACTAAGTAAATGACTGCACAAAAGTTTTAAGAGTTTGCAGAGGTAAAATTGCACTGAACAGACTTTGTGTATAGCTCATTTTTATTACACAAAGGACTCACAGACATTGGCTGTGAGTGGTATTGACTGAAATCAATGGAAAAAGTTCAAAATTTGTGCCAGACTGGGATTGAAACCTGGGTGTTCCGCTTACTAGGCAGATGCTCTGACCATTGAGCAATCTGGGCATAATGGTCACTGGAACTGCACAGACTATCCTAGCACACCTCCCGTCAGATTCAAATTCTCAACTTCACATGGTACAAATGTAGTGTTCCTTGCCCATTATCCTTATTACTTGCAGCATTTTGCTGATTCCCATAAGAGTTTGAGCCTGTTGTTCACTCACACTGAAGAAATCATTGGCCGTCTTGCCTTAATATATATCAATCAATGCCTGCTTGCAGCCAATGTCTGTAATTCCTTTGTGTATTAATTCGTAATGGCTGCTTGATCAAAGATGGTGTCTGTTCTTTCAGACATCACATATAATCCATATATTATTGCATATGAAATGAGCCAACATATCAAAATTGCACTTAAAATTGAGAGTGGAATGACATCTCTCTTCATTCTCAAGATAGTGGTTGTTATATACGCAGACCAAGTGGTCATAAAAATTGTTGTACTTCATAAACAGTTCAAGATATCAAAACAAGGTTTTTTGGAAATTATAGCAAGCAAAAAGAACTATTTTCTCGTATGATTAACACTCGACACATTTTCAGTGACTGATTGAGTGGAATGAAAACAAGACTCCCTATAAATTCCACTGTGAGTTTTCCTCCACATTTTCATACACAAAAAAAGAGTGAGAAATGAGCAAATGGGGTATCAAAGTGATAACTATGAGGTCTAGTTTTGCAAGAATACATTTAATTGCTTGACAGGTTAATTAATGAAAACTTAATTAGTGATTTCAGGGAAAACTGAAATACTTCATGAACAGCTGCTGTTAGCTATGAAAAAGAAGTATCAAAAAGTTCATCTGTTCAGGGTCTAGCTACCTTGTGCATAAAAGAATATATTGGTGTGACATTTAGCTGTCAAAAAGGCTTCTTTCGAGTCAGGTAATAAATTTAGAATGATGCTTGAAATTATGTACAGAAAATAAGGTGCATCAAGTGTGTCTCTGATATGTTTTATTTCTTAATTTTAGACAAATCATTTCATAAACTGTGTTACTTTCTTTGAAATGCTTGGACTTAACACTCATTGGTGATGAATTATGTTCCCAACACTCAAATATTAGTAAAACTTCAGAGCTGTTCATTGTTTTTTATTAGGAATTTAAAGTGTGTGATCTCCTGGGATAGATGTGTATACATTTCAAAATCAAGGACTTTGGCAAGACCTTAAAAATATACTTTTGAGATGCAGTGTAAACAGCACAGATAAAATTTAGTACACAGAATTAGTGACAGATTGTATCCGAGCCAGTTAAAATATAAGAAGCAACCAGGGCCAAACCTGAGACAAACCAAAGATCCTGATAACTGGCATAAGGTGCTACCATTCCACCACAGACACCTCCTATGGAATGTTGACTATTCTTTCGTATTTACAGTAGTCAGTCACTCTTCCACACTTATCAGCTTTTGAAAGTTCTTGGTTATGTAAGAAACATTCATCTTTAATTAATTGATGAAATAGACAAACGTCTCTCTGCTCATCCACGTATATTCAAAGAATCTGACAGGCGATCTTTGTAGTTGACAGTATAAATTAAATTATCCATGAAGATGCTTCCCTTGGTAAATTTCATGCACAGAGCTCCTTTATCACCTTATTTTCCAAAGTAAAACTAATTTTGCTGTCTTACTCTTGAGCTACAGTATTCTACGGTTCAGGTATGCCATTTTATACTTACAGGTAATCGGCTCTAGTAGCCATCTCATAGTGGGAGATGGTCGCTCACATGTAGGACACTCTAGTGTAGTGGCTTATTGCTGGAGTGTCTCATATCCAGATGTCACCCACTCTTGGTCGCTCCTGATGGTTATGTAGCATGACAACATTGCCAATTACGACTGCAGTGTGTTTGGGATCATCGAGACTGGACTGTGAATCAATGGAAGTGTACCATGGGATTGGGTGCACTGAGTTTCTTATTGAAGCAGGTTCATAGATGTGCCCAGAAACATCATCATACAGGAGAATGGCAGCTTGGAATGTGCACCACATCACAGATGCAGGAGGCTGTTGGACTGAGTATTATGCTATGGGGGACACACACCTGGGCTTCCGTGGGACCTGTTCTGGTAATTATAACCACCAAGACAGCTGTGGCCTACTTGAAAATATTACAGACCACCTGCGCCCCTTCACACTCATCTTCTCCAAGGTTGATGGCAGCTTTTAGCTGGACGATTATGTCACAAGTCCAGAATCATGCTGTAGTAATTTGAGGAGGATGACAGTGAATTCACACGGATGTCTCAGCCATCAAACTCACACCATCTGAACCTGAAGGAAAACATCTGAGACACTGAAACTTCCTGGCACATTAAAACTGTGTGCCGGACCGAGACTCGAACTCGGGACCTTTGCCTTTCGTGGGCAAGTGCTCTACCAACTGAGCTACCCAAGCACGACTCACGCCCCGTCCTCACAGCCTTACTTCTGCCAGTACCTCGTCTCCTACCTTCCAAACTCCTTGCAGGAGAGCTTCTGTAAAGTTTGGAAGCTAGGAGACGAGGTACTGGCAGAAGTAAGGCTGTGAGGACGGGGCATGAGTCGTGCTTGGGTAGCTCAGTTGGTAGAGCACTTGCCCGCGAAAGGCAAAGGTCCCGAGTTCGAGTCTCGGTCCGGCACACAGTTTTAATCTGCCAGGAAGTTTCATATCAGCGCACACTCCGCTGTAGAGCGAAAATCTCATTCTATCTGAGACACTGTCAGACTGTTTGTTGTCCACAAACCACTGACCTAAAATCTACAGGAAATGTGTGACCTGTGTGTAAATATTTCGTGCCACATACCTACTGAAAACTATACAGGAACAATGGAAACTCCAGGTAGCAATACCAACAATGTAGAAAAAGATATAGTTAATTGCAGTCAGGCACAATTAAAAGACACTTCAACAATGCCAGAATGTATTCTGGCCCAAGCTGCTGCAGTTGTATGAATGGTGTGTGTTTCTCTTTTTTTTTTATGAAGGCTGTGACCAAAAGTTTTGTGTAAGTGTCTTTTAATTGTGCCTGTCTGCAGCTTAATGTGTTATCTTTATGGTACGTAACAATCTATCTTTTCCTACATTGTTGAGAAACTTAGAGTGAGGAAGAGGGGGGATAAAAGTGAAGTGCGAGGAATCAGAGATGGTACTCGGGTAAGCATTGTGAAAGCTTCTGTTCAGCAATAATAGGGACAGAGTGAGAAATAAAGATAGATTAGAGGCAGCCAGGACAGTGAAAAAGAAAGGGAGGGAGCAGATCAGTATAAGTCATATATTACAAGACTTTGTTTGTGTCAGATTCTTAGTTACAATATTCATCTATGTTCCCCCTAATCAATGTTTACTTCTCAACCTGCCCTTACCATCTCTAGACTGAAGCTGAGAAAGTGCCTACCAGTATACCATCTCTAACCTACGCTCTCTGAGGCTTCCCTTTCATCTTTGTCTGTCTTTCTTCTCACTAAAGGTGGATCTCTCTCTTCCTGTGACCTGACTGACCGTTCTTTCCCTCTTAACCTTTCTCAGCCTCTCTTTCTCTCCTCCCCAACGAAAGACATATTAGTCCAAAAGGTAGGCAGTGTATCATTTTTACTTTTGTATGTGTACAATGACAGTACTACACATTTCAATTCCTAAAGGTAAGTACTGGCTAGCAATTCTGTCTCATAATTTACTAGTTTTCTCGATTGAATTTTCCTCAATACAATTAAATGTTATGTTCATGTAGATGGGAGAAGCCCAAAACATAAACAAAAATAGCATAAATAAAGCTATATAAGAAGTAACTGGTTGCTGTATTTCTTAAAATAATTCTTTGGGTTAAATTTGTATATTAGATGAATTTTGAACTCCTTAATAAAACATTTCTCTACCAAATTGTCTAATGCAGCCCACCATGATTCTTCTCATTTTGTGGTCTACAGAAGGAGCAGGTAGTTTCATAGAATCAAGCTTCAATATTTGTTTACAATGAAACACATTTTTTACTGTGTTACATGTCACTGAAAAAATGGGCTATATGTCTGATACATAGTTTGTGTGAATAAACGCAGTGAAGAGAGAGTATTACATAATATTATAATGTTTCAGTGATTACCCAGTGTTGAAAAAAAATGGTTAATGGTTTACTTACAAGTTTTCCTATTGAGATGCCATTAAAGTATTCTTGAAGAATAGTTCTTTTTCAGTTACACCTAAATTATGTTCAAAATTGCCTAATTCAGTGAAATGAAATAAATATTATACATGAAGGTATTATATTATAGCCTTATCCAGTGGTATAAGCTATTGCCAAAATTTCTAATGGTAAGAAAGTTGTAGTGTATTAATAAGTTATCTTCAAATAAGTAATAGTGTGTAACAATTATTACATAATTTCACAAATGTCACAGTATACAACACAATGGATACTTAAATGAAATCACGAAAATAGTGATACGTTTTTGTGCCAACTCTTGGTACTATGATATTTTACTTTGCCAGAATGAGAACTCCATGAAATTACTTGTAAAAAGTATAGGATGGCAGTAGAGACAATAAGGTGATACATAACTTGAGTCTTTGATAGGCACAGATGCAAACAAAAGACAGGAAAACTGATTTACCTTGAGATGGACACCACAAAGAAAAAGAGTTTTAAAGTGTATGATAATCCAGACCGTTGCATAGCTACCCACAACTCAGAGAAATTGATTGTAACAATTTACAAGGCACACTCAGATACATTCAACAATGTTGAGATTAAAACGTCAGTGGTCAACGAGATTTTAAAAAATCACTCCCAGACAATTTAGGATCAGCAGGCTGCTACATGATGAACCCCTACACCGCTGTCTGGCACACAATTTTTTCTTCAAAATATTTATTAAATTAGTAGAATGTTTAAGGATTTATGCATAGAAAAATTGAATTTTTATTCATGAAAGTATAACAACAGAAAAATTATCAGACAGAATCACTGGCCAGTACTTATCCTCCACAGGTGAATAAACATAAAAGGAAAAGTCACAACACTAGCCTAGATTTCAGAAATGTCAGTTCCTTGCTCTCTCTTAACTGACAGTTAGGTTCAGAGATCCCACATACCTATTCCAAAGACACCTCAGTGCACTGTACATGCTTCAACTGCTTTCCTTCTCTGATTACAGCATTATTTCTAGATGGCATGAATACTAATGCTAATTCATAAAACACACACACACACACACACACACACACACACACACACACACACCTACAGGGCATGTAAGGTTGCTTTTTAAACAATCAGCCAAAGTACTGGTGACACACAGTATTCCATTATACTATTTCACTATTATTATTATTATTATTATTATTATTTTATAAATGCAATACTGTATTGCTACCAGTGCACAGTTTTATTACTGTGAGTGTCCAATTCTACTAACCTATCCATCCACATACAGCACCATCCTGTATAAAGGGGGACCATCATAATTAGTGGGGTCATAATAGTAGAAGTGATGGAAACTGAGATGGAGTACCACTTGCTGTGATGAGTGATGTCACAAAGCATGTGGACATGTCAATGAATACACAGTGAAGTAACTGAGGAAGTATGGTATCAACCTCTAGCAAACAAGGTGTAGCAAACCAAAGGCAGAAATTTCCAAAGATTGACAAAGTTAATATGTGTGTGAATTTATTGTAGTCAACATCCACATTTATTTTCCTCATCCATTTGAATATGAAGTGCTACAACAAGGAAAAACGTTGTGCCCCAGGTATAGCTGAGTGCAGTTCATGTGTTGTCTCCCCATGGCATGCTCTACTGCTGCAGCCATTATGAGATGTATTTGTTTATCATTTGACTGTAATGGCTAATGGCCATGGCAGACACTCTGACGACAGTGCAACTAGCAGACTCTGCCCATCCCATGCAATTAGCTGTAGGGTTAAAATTTTGTATTTATAACAAGTTCCTGTTTTAAAGAATGTAATGTAATGCTTTTCTTTGTTTCATAAAGAGCCACAAACTAGCAAGTGGCAGCAAAATTTAATTTAGGCTTTCAATGAAGAAAGTATGAATTTATCGCAGCTAGAGTAAATTTGATTTGTAAATAAATTTTCCTGCCCCTCCTCATGTCAGAGAGAGGGAAAGGGAGAGGGAGGAGAGGGATGAAGAGATATAAGAAATGTTGAGAGTACCAGAACCATCAGCACTGGGGCAAGGCAGCAAGTATGAGAATACAGTAACGAATGAAAGGCCAAGACATTTCACTTATCACAGCTGGAGGGTTAATTATTTCATTTCATTTTGCTGAAGACTACTACTTTGGCTTCATATGAAAGAAAGCAAAAGTCAAGTGCACAAACACAGTTATATTTTCATTTTCTTATTCATTTTCTCACTGTGCTACATGGTTGTCGACTGTTATCAATTCAACTGCATCACAACAATAAATTATTGAGGTTATAGAGTTGGAATTACAGAGGAATTACAGACCTGGGCTGAGTGTGGCCATGGACTGAAATCAATATGGAAGGTTGAAAATTTGTGTCAGACTGGGATTCGAACCTGGGTCTCCAGCTTACTAGGCAGATGCTCCGACCACTGAGAAAACCCGTACACAGTGGTCATTGCAACTACACCGACTACCCTAGCACACCTCTCGTCAGACCCAAATTCTCAACTTACCCACACACCATAAATGTTGCATGCCTTACCCATTGCCCCATTACTCGCAGCATTTTGGCGATTCCCGTAAGACTTCAAGATTGGTGTGCATTTGCACTGAAGAGATCATTGGCTGTCACACCTTGTTGTAATGTCATCTTTCATACTAGTACACTGAAACTTGTAAAATTTGTAGATGAGAAGTCAATGATCATGAATGCTATAAAAGAAGGCTCAGGTTCAGTTCCCAGTACTGACAAGTAAATTTCATTGATGAAGAGGACCAGGAAGTTGAGCATTTAGCATTGTGAGAATAACTGAAGAGATAACTGAAGGAAAAGTTAATTTGTTTGGTTTGTAAAAACATTACAGTAGGTGTGGAGTAACATGTGATAAACATTAAACTCTCCTTACCACATACATACAGAAGGCTTAGTCCCATGAGTCCTCACAGGGGTAAGTTTTGTTTCCAAAAAATCATTTATTGAAACATCAC
Source organism: Schistocerca serialis cubense (assembly GCF_023864345.2). NCBI lineage: Eukaryota > Metazoa > Arthropoda > Insecta > Orthoptera > Acrididae > Schistocerca > Schistocerca serialis. Next base: position 39,212,923 of record NC_064645.1, on the reverse strand, counting down.
ATTTTGTGAGCTGTACAATGGAGAAAATGTAGCAAATACTTGGCATTAAAATGTGAGAGGCTTCTAAGATGAATAAGTCTGATAATGAATGCAGAATTAAGTGAATAATTTTAGAGCTCTCTGCCTCATGAAAACAGATAGTGTTCAGTATTTAAGAACATTTATGACTTTTCCTCTTGTCTCTTTTTACCTTACCCCCTTCAAGAAAATGAGACTGCACAGGCAATGAAGGATATATATGTCCCATTACCAATCTTTCTGTAACTCATCTATGTGTGTAAGATCAGCTAGACAAACAGAAAACCAACACAACATGCTCTAATCAACTTTAAGACAAATATATTAGAAAATTCATTCTTCATAGCAACTGTTGGTTTTTGTCAACATCTAACACTGTAACCATCAGAATTCAGGAGAAAAAATGGGCTGGATTCCTATACATTGTTGTATTTTTCCATGATTTCCTTCAATCATGACAAGAAAATGTTAGAGATGGTTCATCCAACACCTCAATAAATTTCAGTCTCACCCTCATGCCTGACAATCTCAATACTTCCTTCTTTTTAAAAATATCAGCATGTTGTTGGTCAAGAGAAAATTACACCGAAGTACACAAAATTAAAATTATGCACATGAGTCATTGGTACTGATTCAGTTAGCCTACTGAGTGTTAGGACTGAAAGATTTTACATAGCATCTGCAGGAATGGTACAGTAATTTTCAACACATAATAATAATTGACTAGAGGCCAAAATTGGAGACATCTGCTGCACCAATTACAAAAACAACCAAAGGAGAAAACATGGAAGATATAATTTATAAATGTGTTATATTCTCACAAGCAATAAAATTAAACAAGAAGACCATGTGCCATCACATCAATAATAGTGACAGATTATATGAAGAGAATTATCATACAATTAAAGGAGCTGTACAATGAAGGGAAAAAAGCTTTCACATTCTGCATAACAGTAGGAAATAATTACAGGTGTGTCAATGCAACATTCTGTGCTACAAAACAAAAGCATCTTAGCCAAATTAAAAGAAATGGAAGGTTAAGTCCCTATTTAGTTTCAATACATATATACACGGTACCATTAACATTCAAAACAGCTGAGTGATTTGTAACGCCAGCAGTGTTGGTTGCTCTACAAGTGTAAGTGCCACTATGTCTGGCCTGAAGAGCTTCAATACTGAGTGCACTAATACGATGACTCATTTTTCCGATAGCTATTCCTTGATGCCCAGGAGATATTTCAGCATCATTAAAGAACCACGTGATTGTTATGGGATAATCTCCTTTTGTTACAGCGCACTGAACAACTGACATGTCACCAGCATTTCCTGGTGTGTCTCCAAATGAGAAAGGTAGGATCTGCGGAGGAACTGTAATTGCAGACATATCAGTGCCTAAGTACAATATAGCTCCACCAGTACAAAATATCCAGATTCATTTTTTGCTTTATTCAAGTGTTTTATAATTGATGCTGAAGAAAGCTATACAGTTTATCTGATTGATTGTACTTTGAATTACATGTAGAACAGAAAAGCAGAAAGAAACTTACAAAAACATAATGAAGATGCCCACTCAAAAGACACGAAGCATGGATGCAAAATAAGAACTGATATAAATAACAAACCATTGTATAACTGTGGAAATATTTTTGGGGCCCTACGTGGGTAAAAACTAAAGAGTTGCAGTTTGCAGTGCAGTTATATTATCTCCCTCTACACATACTGGAAATCACCCATTAATGATAATATGTACTTTCTTCTGTCACCATTGACACATTATAATGTGAAATTATTTCAGCAATGTTTATTTTTTAACAAAATGACATTAACAATACTGTTTTCTGATAGTTTTTATTACACAAACTTGGCACTCAAGTTGTATTCTATATTGCCATCAGCTTTCCTATTATTCCGATATTACTTATTGCTCGAGATTTGTTGATTTCTATATACAATGTATATTATTTTAGACATCTAATTTGAACACTTCATTTAGCAATGATGTGTTAAGATGTCTTAACATATATATAACAACGGACTGTACTAGCATGCTTTCACTTCCTAAACAATGAAGCAAAATTAATCATGTTTCTTCTCCACATCTTTCTATTTTTCATTTCTCTGTGTAGAAAAAATATACAAAGTGTTGACATGGTGCATAAAACTTTCAATAAGAAAGGAGTTTGCAATTCTAGAATCTCTGGCCAGTACAAAAGGAGTTAAGGAACATACAGAAGCTTTCCTTCATGTTATTCATCATGTTGAAGATCCCACAAGATGACTTTACATTTGAGGTACCAAGATGAGACGTTGCAAGTTTGGCAAGTTGTACATGTATCAGTGAAATGTTCACCAAAAACAAAGAATCTTTTGCTACCACTATTTCAGTTGGTTACTTCTGGTTTATATGCTTACTAACGACTGTCACATCTAGTGCACAAATAATTATTTGTGTAAACAGACTAGCACCCATGTTTCTCTACATGAAATATGATAAAACTAAGAAATAAAAATTGAAAAAGAAAGAATGGAAAAGGAAACTCAGACTGGAGGAAACTTCCATAGTAGGATATTAGCATCATTTACTTATTCTCTGTTGAAGTAGAGCTTGCAACACAAAGAATGGACTCCATTATAATCATCCTCGGCAATTTTAACAAAATAGGGCACTATCAAGCAAATTATTTTCATTACGTTGAGCTGTATCTCAAAAGGAAATATGAAACAGTCAAAGTTACAGCATGCAACTTCCAGGTGTTTGATGTTTGCTCCTTCAAAAAAACTATAGTGGCTTGAAGTTAGTAACAAACCATTGATAAACAGAGGAGTGGCATATACAGCAACCCCAGCAACATTCTCCGCTACACAAGTGTAGTTGCCTTGGTGATGTGCTTTCAGAACAGTTATGGTTAGCAAGCTGACCCTGTCAGCAACCTTCATTGTTGAAACCCCTGACTCATCTGGACGAAGATCATCACCAGGGTAAGTCCAGTGCATTGTCACAGGAAGATCACCAGAAGTGACAATACACTGCAGGTTGGCAAAGACCCCAGCATTGAGAGGAAGATCACCAAAAGAAAATGGAGTTATTGTTGGAGGAACTGAAGCATTGAAACAGAAATTTGTACAGATGAGTGAATTAATACTAAAAAGTAAAGAAACACATATTACATACTATCGCACACAGTTCAACTTAAATGTAACAAGACTATGTAAAATGCTCCTCAATGACATACTCAACACCAACAGTCTTCTGAAGAATTTTTATAAAGAAGTGATTTTTCAGTGTTAAGAAGCATTTGTTTTCTACAAATGACATGATTCACACATGCACCTGACAGTAACAGTGGGCTGTAAGTATTCAATTAATGTGGCAAACAGAAGAATTCTCAATGAAAAGCAAGTCAGATAAATAGACAACAACTGGTGACAAAGCAATAGAGACAAACCATTTACTGTTAAAGATGCAGTGTACGAATCACTGCCAGCTGCATTTGAGGCAGTACAAGTATAATTTCCAGCATGTCTGGCATCCAGAGCTTGAATCATGAGTACACTTATCCTCTCAGACAGCTTCATAATTGACACTCCATCATCACTTGAAATTTCTTTGCTAGGATATTGCCAAGTGATGCTAATGGGGAGATCTCCATAGGTTGCAATGCACTGAAGTTGTGAGACAATGCCATGGTTCAAAGGTGCGTTGCCAAAGGAGAATGGTGTTACTGATGGCTTGACTGAATGACAATAATGAAAACAGCTATTTCAAAATATCAATACTATTTTTTGTTTCACATGAAAAACCATTTTCTTAAATGTAGAAACAGCCCCAAAACAATAACAAATATTTAAATTAAACTACAGAAAAGATGAGTGACTTCATGATGAAATATGTCAAAAAAAACTTAATCTCAATATTAATTTTTCAAAATCTGTTCAAATTTTGACATCATAATGAGTCGCAACTGTGAATTTTCTACAACATATATTTGGAACTAGTAAAGTACTTTGAAATATTGGCTATGTCTGATTTTCTTCACTTGCTGCTGCTCATGTATGATCTAGTCACATGTGGCATTGTGAATGTGAAGTATATTTCCACTGAATGAAGCATGCCATGAGTAACAGCATGATCCAGCTTATGAAAAAATGCTACAGAATATACTTCAAAAATAAATAGTGTAGCATTTGTCTGGCTGATATTTAAAGTATGTTATTTAGTTGTAGAGATAAGACATCATATTCAAGAAACTGACAATTGGCTTTATACAATAATGAATTAACAGAAGACACAATGTCAAGTTTAAATTTGGTTATAGGTTTGAAAAGATGTATCATTTACCTATAAATGTTTCTTGGTCATTACATGTATTATAGTAATCCCTTAGCAGATCATCACACAAGATATTCAATTGCTCAGTAGCTATTACAGACTGCTGGGAATGACATCTAAGCTCATTTATCGAAAAAAAGGAAAGGAAAAGACAATATGCAGTGTGAGCGAACTGTAACCTGGTGGGTATCACACTGATAGTGTATCAAGGACTAATAGGTATGGAAGTGACAGTTAGTTGGGATTTACATTATCAGTCAGAAATTCTTACTGTCATCAATTTGGTAAAATAAATGACACCCTCAATAAACACCTGCAGGCCATACCATTCACATGCAACGTTGCTGAGTAATTTGCAACACCAGCAGCATTTCGAGCCGTGCAGGTGTAGTTGCCACTATGAGCGGCCATCACAGAGGCTATCACGAGCACAGAGATACTGTCCCCTATCTTCGTTGTCATTATGCCCATATGAGACGACAGCTCAAGCCCGTGAAAATTCCATGAAAGATGCAGAGGATGATCGCCTTTCGATACGTGACAGGTGAGCTGGACATTATCACCAGAATTTGCTTCCCCCTCAAACGAAAATGGTATGATGTGAGGAGGAACTAAGGAACACATACAAAAATCCATTTATGGTAACTGCTAAAATTATTAAACTGACCAAATTTTGTGTACGAAAATATAACGAGTACCAATCACAGTGCTATTTAAACATACATCCTTAAATTCATAAATTAGTTCTTTTTTGTGGCATTAATCTAAACAATTACTAATGTAACAGGGCAGCCCTATATCTCCACTGACCAGTAGGGAGCCTGTTTATCTTTCCCAGAACCAAAATGCTTTTTTAAATTTCAAAAGATATTCCAGGACACTAACCTTATACTCTAAAAGACAAGGTAGCCACTTATTTCAAACAAAAATGTCTTATTGAAAGATGGATCACATCTGTAATGGTTTCAAACATAAGGATCCTTCGTAATTTTGCTGCAACAATCAACTGCTTTTTCTAAGAACAGAGGTGTATGACAAAAATGTTGCACATGTCTATTAGAACTTAATATGTGTATGTGCTTTCACGATATGTGTTAATTACTTCTCTGAGAACCAGTCTACGGCCAAAGTGTTAGCGGGTTAAGTAAGTCTTAGGTATATAATATAAAAATAGACACACAGTGAAATGATAACTCCATAAATAAAATTTCTTGCAAATATAAAGTTATATAAAGGCAAGGACATAAAGTTTTGGGTGAGAAAAATGTTCTTCTGAGTCTATTTTACTGTAAAAGTTAGTAAGATCCACAGCTGTTGTAAATTTTACAGTTGGTAATTTATCACATTAATATTTCAGACAGTGATTTATTCTAGCAATTATTCTACCTTACATGAACGACCTGTATAAGCACATATGCTTCAGGAAGAAGAAGAAGAAGAAGAAGAAGGTTCTCTTACCTCAGAAACCATTCCAGATATGATACACAAAAGGTGGTGCAAAATGAACACAGGAATTTGATACAAGTAGTAGAAGTGGAGCACCGTTATTCTGTCAGTTATAACATCTAGTTTCAGTAACAATAGCACAGACAATTGGTCAGCATCATGTTTCCACTACTGAACATTATTTCAAAAGTAATGACTATGTTACTGACAGCTTTTCCATAAACATGTTGAGCATATTGGTTCGATATCTGATCACAACACTATACTTTGTCACTAAATCAGTTATGAAGAAAAAGTTGACTCGTTACCCTCATATGGTGTGAACTCCTGAAAATGTCGACAGAACAACATGATCTGTTCTCCAAGGTCCTCACTGCTCCACTAGATGGCATGCTCCTAGTTTGAGAATGTATCATCACTCACTACAGTGCATCCTGAACTGTGAGTTACAATTCCATCCTTATAAAATTATGATTGTACAGAAGCTTCATGAATGTGATTTTGACAAAAAGAGACTTGTTTTGTAAGAAAGTGATTGATTTCCTTGCTACTGATGATGTAAAGGTGAGCAATGAAGCTCCCTTTCAATTGGATGGTTTTGTAAATAAGCAAAACTGTTGCTGTTGGGCAGTAGGCAACTCAAAAGAATTGCATCATAAACCACTGTACAGTCTATAGTGACCCTGTAATGTGGAGTTTCAAAGGTGGCGATTGTTGGACATTATTTTTTTCGAAGAAGGTGGTGCTAGCGTAAAATTCTCAATGTTATGTTGCAATGCTATGCAACTTTTTGCGGCCACAACTTCAGGCTTTGGGGATCAACATGGCAGGAAATGTGCTTCCAACAGGATGGGGAAATGTGCTTCCAACAGGATGGAGACATAGCCCAGACAGCTAATGCATCCAGGGTAGTTGTTCGAGAAATGTTTCCTCAGTACTTGATCTCACATTTCAGCAATCTCCATGACCAGATCTGTCGGTTTGTGACTTCTTCTAAGGGGGTCATTTGATATCCAAAGTCTGTTGACACAATCCTTATTTTCTCAGCAATCTGGAGGTTGCAATATGTGAGGAAATTGCTGCTGTTTCACAGGACAATTTCACAAAAGCTATGCAGAGCTTTAAAGAAAGACTTTTAATGTGTGTGCATGAAGAAGGACACCATCTTTCCAATGTCATCTTTTTTATAATAATAATAAAAAAAAGACCAAATTCTTAAATTGGGTAACTTGCCCATTGTATAGGTGTACAAACATTTCATATGTGATCAAAATAAACCTAAATTTTACTAATTTCAAATTCATGCATTCTTTTTGGACCACCCTGCATTTACAAAAAACTTTTCATTTAAAACTGACATTCCAATTCTTGCAGAATATCGAACATTTTTTCTGGAATTCAGAAGACAAAATATTATAAATGTAGAATTGTATCTTAATTTTAAGCCTCATAAATGATAACTGACAAATGGATTACACAAATCTAGCACTTCAGTATAATATGATTAGGACTTTATGTCATTACATTCCTCATGTAATTAAACTGAATAATACATACCAAAAACTTTATCTAAATCAAGGATAGGAGGGTTGCCAAGTTAGATACAAAGTGACTCAAAACATGGCAAATTTCATGAACATCTAGGTTATATTTCTAGTATAACATACATTTAACACCTTCATAGTAATATGATGTCTGTATAATGCTGATGACATCATCTTATTCAACCTGCCCAAATTTCTGATATTGGAAACATGAAACACAAGCTGAAGTAAATACTCAACAATAACACACAATTTTAAAATGAGAAGTGAGATAAAAGCCACTTAACTCTATTGCATATGTAGCTTACCTGTTTGCTTATATTTTCAAATAGATTTACAGAGTATTTGCAATAGCTGTTTGATGATATTCAACAGAAGCTTCAAACATAAAAAAGTCACATTCATGTTTATACCACTGAAACTGTCTGAAATGTAAGGCACAAATGAAACTAATACATTCTTTCAAACATATTATTCAGCCAACATCAGATACTGAAGTGAAAGAGCAAATGGAAATAATTTCATAAACAAACAGAACAATTTTCCAACAGTCCAGAATTTATCACACCCTCTGAAGTACAACAAAAAATTAATAATTAAAATTTTGCAACTTGCATTACACCTGTTTAAAAATTAATAACAGAAATGGGAAATGATTGCTATGAGACATGTCCAATGCTTCTATCTGGAAAGCAAGACAGTAAGTGATTATAACTTACTATTATTTTATTAATAATAGAAAATAATGAGAACAGAAAGTTCTAAAAATTGTCTACTCATGAAGAATGACATATCTGACTCAAATTAGGGAAATTGCAGAAGTAAAAAGGGGAGGGTAAGATTATTTGTGATATTCATCAGATTGTTCATGCAAAAAAAGCTGTTTTAAATTATGTTTCTCTGATGGATTCTTCTTTTTGCTTCTGTAATGAAACAGCAGTCAGTGTATTTACAAAATGGGAAACGAACCTATTAGACCCACAGAAATGAACAAATTCTAATGTTATCAATAAACAAAACTACTGTCTTGCATTTAAAGACATGTTGTCTGTGCAGCAATCTTTTACCATCACTTAATTTGTTTCATAAGTACAATTATCACACATAAAATAATTGCACATTGTGCAGCTGTAGAGGAAAATGGATCAATAAATCAATCAATCAATCAGAAATATGTAAATATGAACCTGGATTATTAAAATGGCCTATTTTTTTTACTTTGTTTAGGTTTACTCAGTCTCAGACTACATGCATGAATATAAATAAGAAAAATGGAAAAGATCAACATTAAATCAATTTGAATTAACATTTAAAATGGCTGGGTGGGCTAGATCCACAAGGTCACACTTTTTCAAACAGATGAATACATCACAAGACACTAGAATATTTATATCTGCAAGTCCAGTGCTTGGATTTATGTGTATTAATAAGCAAAATTCCATGCTTCTAATTTTGTTCCTTGCCTTTCTTAACCTCTTGTGACTGTTGTTGCAATTATCTTTGTTTATATTTAATTAAGTGTCAAAAGTGAGGTTGACAGCACTACTGCTGTAGACTCTTTGGTGAACTGAGAAATGTAAACTTTACTGTGTGTCATTGTCTCTTAGTGTTTGAACATGTTGTTTACAAACATGAAATAAAACATAAAATACAGACAAGGGGTCGCTTCTTTCAGCCTAAAAATATTATAAATGTAACAAGTTATGGTCCCAGTTTTGTCTAAGTGCCTCAAGTTAATTAATGACTTGAAACAGTGACAAAATATCAGTGAAAATATGACAACATGTGCTTTGAGTGAAAACTGTGTTGTGAAACCTTCCTCTGAACTGTGTTAGTGCAAGTAAGTGTTAAAACAAGTGATTTTTCTCCCACCAGCAAATACAGTAGTCAAGAACTGAAGGCTAAAGTTTCATCAACTGAGTGTTGAGTAAAGTACACACAGCTGAGTTTTGAGGTTAGAAATGTAGACAGCTGAGTTTTAGGTTAAAAGATCTGCATTCAGAAGTAACTTTTAGGCTACACAATGTACTCTGAGATAAAGGTCTACAGAAATGGATATGTCAAAAAATATTAAAGCACTAACTGGGGTAGTGGACTGGCCAATTTGGAAAGGAAAAATAAGAGACTTGCTGGACTACCACAATGGGGCACGGATGCCACTGATAAGAAATTAGTGAAGCCAAAATCACTAGAAGACGGCACAACAGACATAGAAGTTAAAAACCACATCATCCAAATTTGTGTAGTGATCGCTACAGTGATGCAGAGTTTGGGGGGGGGGGGGGGGGGTTGCAACAAAACTGAGCAGTCAACATCTGGTGTAATTATTGCAAGTGCAGGTGGATCCATCTCCTTGCTCAGACAAAGACAGCCAATGACTGCCACATCTACAACAGAAACTTAGTTGGTAGTTGCAACAGAAGCTGTTAAACAGATAATCAGGCAACAGTGAAACTCACACAAAATCCTAAATTCCATCATCAGACAAAACATATAAAGATAAAATATTTTTTCACTGCAGAAAAAGTGTTGGAAGGAGAGTCTGGCATTCGGCACATTTCAACTGAGAATCACTTAGCAGATATACTGACAAAGTCCATAGTAAAACCAAGACTGTTAGTTTTATGTCAAAAACTGGGTCTTTTATGTTGATATGTTTGTGTTTTTCATTTCCTCCTTTTTTCTTAATAAAATAAGGAAAAGTGTTGCAGTTATGTTAGTTTGTATTTCATTAAGTAATAAAGTGTAGTTGGCAGCACTACCGCTGTAAATTCTTTGGTGAACTGAGCGATGTAAACTTTACTGTGTGCCTTTGTGTCATAGTGTCTGAATATGTTGTTTACAAATGTGAAATAAAACATAAAATACACACAAGTGCAATCTCTTCTTTCAGCCTTAAACTGTAATAAATGTAACAACTGTGGCTGCTTGGGCATAGTATGGTCTCTCTTTTACTCTTTTTCATTTATATTACTTAATTTCACTGTTGTGTCCCACACTTACTTCTTTCCAATGACGAAATGAGGGTTTCATGTTTCAAAATCCTCAGTATGTCACATCTTCCGCCATCACTGGAATTTATCATTAATTTTCAACTAGTTTTTACTTTACTACTTTTTACTTTTGATAGGTTTCCCTATCAAAATGTTTATATTTGTGTGTCAGTATCTCCTTTGGCAATCTCATTTAATCTCAATATTCAGTGCCCAACATAGCTGAACTCACTAGAACATTTCTTTTTTAACATAAATTCAAGCATTGGGGTGGTCTTCAAACTGAGTGACAGACAGTCACTTACCCATTACTTGCACTTCCAGTGTTCCTCTTGCACTGTAGCCTTGAGAATTGCGAGCTACGCATGTGTAAGTTGCTTGGTCAGACAGCCGTTCAACATTTTCAATTATCAGAGTACCATTAGGAAAAACTTTTTGTTTCCTGTTTATTGGAAGAACTCTTCCATCTGCAACACAGATATATATTGCATAAATAAGTAATACAAGTATAATAACTAATACAAACACATAATTTCAACAGTCATGAAACTGCACCTTGACTGAAAGTGTTAAACTTATTTTGTTTATTGGATACTATCATGACACCTGTTTTATGCATTTTTATAAGAATACCATACTTACCCGACAACAAAACAAGGTTTATTTTCACAGATTCATCATTTGAAAAATACAGGCTTGTTTTATATTCGCAGATAAGCAATTGCTGCCGAGGTCAACATCTTTACATTGTTTAATAGATTAATACAAGGATCTTCTTAAATTTATTGACGAAACTTTGGCTATTGAGGTTCCATACAAATTTATTTTGAAGAATCCCCAAGGATAGGTGTAGAAACAATGCTTGCATTCAGACTGACTCGAGATTTTTCAATAGGCCGAAGCACTTGATGCAGTATCGACCTTGCTCGACCAATCACATGACATATGGCTCACGGTGTTAGTGTGAAACTATGTACCAGTGAATACAACAATCTAATGCTCTGCTTAAAACTTGACAATTTTGTGAAACACCAAAGGAAACAGCACTAAATTCTATCAACTTACAAATTTTTGTTGTATTTCAACAGGATTGCAAGAAAAGTTCTCATGCACTTGGATACTGTATACATAAATTTTTGCTGCTTTTTTAAGTAAAGGTAACATTCAAAGGTGAAAATCTTTTCCTTAAAGATAGCAAAATTAAAAAAACCATTACTTAATTCTGAACCTAAGTCAATATTTTATTTGTTTATGAGAAACCGTAATTATGTGCCACTTGGGTTGAAAAAAGAGAAATTCAGTTGCTGTTCACGTATTAGAATACCACGAAAAAATGTTATCAGCTTTGAAGCAAGCTGATGGCATTCAGTTGAAACAAGAAAGCACATTAATCCAGAATTAAATGTCTAAAAAACAAAATAAATGACATTAGACTGGCCGCAATTGTTAGCGCAAGAATAAATTATAGCAGAAAGACCTGTTTTGGAGATAATACCAACAGATGTAGCTACACTGCATGTTTGAGAATTGCACTAAATCATGATTGCAATCTTATATTTATGTATTAGTTGCTGCTGTTACATATGACCTGCTCCCTGGAAGATATTACTATCAATGGAATGTATACCGCATACTTTGGCTTTTTATGAACATCTACATTGTTTTAACTGCAGTTAGCCTGAACCCATTTGCATTCGGAATCAAATTGACTTTCAAACTGGATAATTCTCAACAACAGCATACATTTTTGCGAGATATGCTAAAAGTCTAGATTTGGGCCTTTGGTGTAGATATGTGTTTTATGCAGCAATGTTGTTGACACTCACTATGAGATATGACAGGAACAACTGGGGGTGTGTCAGCTGTTGGATCTACACAGCCAATAAGAGAGCAGCGGGCAGACGATATGTAACATTCTCACGCCAGTACAGGAATGGAATTCACTATGTATCCAGGGAAGAGAGGGGGGGAAAAAGGCTGGGAGGGGGGGGGGGGCATAGCTGTGCTCTCTGGTTCCACCAGAATCACAACTGCAGAAACCGCAACAAGTTTCACAGCTGTCTTGTTAGGATGACAATGACGATGAACAATAGTGACACGACAGATGACAATCCAAGTAAACAAAAAAGGCAATGAAGATAAACATTAATGTAAACCGTTTCTTAGAATAGGTTTATGTTAACTGTTTAGCAGAGAAAAGTTTGTAGTTTTGTTTAATCTGAATATACTACAAAAATAAATATTTCTCAAGGAACCTCTTAAAAATAGTAGGGTCATCTTATATTCAGGGTCGTCTTATCATCAGGTAAATATGGTACATGTTTTAGAACAATCGTCAAATTCCAAGAGCACAAACACACTTAATGCCAAACTTCAACCAATAAAACTTCAACTTTCCTCTGTCCAACCATCTCCATCCTACTGTATATTAAGGTAAACTGAGGTCTGAGGAACTTTTCAGTGGTAACAATTAGTGTACATTTACAGAGATATTTGATCAGTTAGTAGTAAAGCATACTCAACAGAGGTTGCTCAGGAATAACACACTTCACATTCCTTTTCTTCTCCATTTAGTGTCCATCTGCCTCCTGATGTGATGGAACATCCACCAGTCCATCATCTTGTACCAATTTGTCCATCACCGATGAGAAATGTTACACAGTTCCCCTGACCACAAGTTTCACACACTCTTGTATTTGTCTGTTCTGATTATCTTTGTCCTCCACAAGTTCTCCCAACAGCACGTTGGCTATTCAGTCATGCATTGACATATGTACCATGCCACTTCTTCTGGTAAGGATATTTGATTCACTTCTTTCATTTCCTGTCATTTCTGAAACAGCTTCATTTTCAACTTTCTCTTCCCACTTACGTTTCAACATATTTCAATAATACGAATACAATAGAGGGAAACATTCCACGTGGGAAAAATATATCTAAAAACAAAGATGATGTGACTTACCAAACGAAAGTGCTGGCAGGTCGATAGACACACAAACAAACACAAACATACACACAAAATTCTAGCTTTCGCAACCAACGGTTGCTTCGTGAGGAAAGAGGGAAGGAGAGGGAAAGACGAAAGGATGTGGGTTTTAAGGGAGAGGGTAAGGAGTCATTCCAATCCCAGGAGCGGAAAGACTTACCTTAGGGGGAAAAAAGGATGGGTATACACTCGCACACACACACATATCCATCCGCACATACACAGACACAAGCAGACATTTTTCCTTCCCTCTTTCCTGACGAAGCAACCGTTGGTTGCGAAAGCTAGAATTTTGTGTGTGTTTGTGTTTGTTTGTGTGTCTATCGACCTGCCAGCACTTTCGTTTGGTAAGTCACATCATCTTTGTTTTTAGATATATTTCAATAATACGACGTTCAAGTTCTTCCAGTTTCTTCTTCTTCTTTTTTTTACGTGGTTCACCTTCGCTTCCACAAACTGATGAGATAACAAACTTACAAACTGTCTTCCTCAATTCTACAAACACATTTCATATCAAAAGATGGGTAGGCCTACTGCTGAGCAAACTTATATACCTGTGCAAGTCTTTAATTAAAATCTTCCTTCCTTCAGCAGTGTTGTGCACTCTTGCTTCCCAGACACACAATTCCCATCTTCTACTATATCGACATAAGTTTTGGCAGTTAAGGCACTGACATTCTCAATTCTATTGTTCATCGTTTTGATACTGGCTACAGTGGTCCAAAAGATCAAAATGAAGGAACAATTTACATCCCTCCCCCCATCTTTGAAAAGGAAGTGGACAGTGTAAGATCACAGCTGCAAGTCTTGTGAATGCACCCTTTTCTGTGTCTTCAATGCAATAGTTTCTATGCCATCTGCAACCATAAGGTACTGATGATTTTTAAGGCTGTTTCTCACTTTAACAGCACGAGATACTCCTGAAACTCAGTGATGTTGATATACGCTAGTAACAAATATGTACAGCCATCATTATGCCCCCCACAAAACCAAACATCAAAAACAGTTTTGTGCACAGATATAATTATTAGAAATTTTAAATGAGCAACTAGGAATTTACCTGAAAATATTAAGGTAGTACATAAACTCACAATGTAGTGTCCAATTGTGTGAAAGATGTTGGTAAGACATCCCTCCAAGTTTGAAGATAGCTGTTTATCCACTTTCTACTCATGCATGGAATAACACCTACCAACATTTTTTTGTGAATCAAAACAGTTTACAGTGAAGGTTTTGTGAACAGAACAAGTGTATTCGAGTGGTGCAGCATGTTTACTGGAGGCAGAGCAAATGTTCATGACAAACAGAGGAGAGGAAGACCTTCCAATATGACTGATGAGTTGGTGAAAAAATCAAGGGAACTATTCATGAAGACTGCCAATTGACAGTCGATGAAATTTCTGGAACATTTTCACAATTCTCGAGAACTCTCTCATATGAGGCACTCACAAAGACACTGGGATACTGGAAACTATGCACAAGATGGGTCCCAAACAGCTGACAGAGCAGCACAAGAAAAGTCAGGTCGACAGTGCCGGTGAGAATAAGCAGCATGAATTGGAGGGTGAGGGTTTTCTCAGGTCCATTATGACTGGAAATGTGATGTAAAGGGGAGGGTTTGTATTAGTTTTGGAAGGGGTGGGTACTGTAGATTAAAGCACGATTTACACCAATAGGTAAATCAGTGCGAACAAAGCACACACACCACACCTTCCAGGTGACCCTCGCAGACAAGTGTGACTGATTCTTCACCATGCCATTCCATAGGTGTTGCCAAGAATTTTCTTCAGGGATCTCAAGGGTGATGGTGAGAATGTCCATTCTGTAGGAGACGATTTAACACAATACCTCCTCCAGCTTCTCACTCAAGTGCCGGCGAAGTAGGTATCCTGGGGAAGGAGGGTGGGAAGGGTTTCCTGTCTTTGGGGCTATTGTCTTTCTCCTCTTCGATCTTAGCAACCATTTCTACTTTTTCCTTTCTTACTTCTCATTTGAGTACCTGTCTATCTTTTCCTCTTTACATATTCATATAGTTCTATCGCTAAACTCCTTCTTATTTTCCATGGTTTCCAATAACCTTCAACTTATTTCATATACGTAGGCCGAAGAATCAGAATACACAGACACACTTAAGCATACACACAACGGAACACAAAGATGCAAACAAAGAAAGGAGAGATTGAAATTATGTAATACCTGTCAAATATTGTGGGGGAAGAGGTGTGTGCATGATGAAATATGCACGCATTGTTGTTTATTCTGATGGTTTTACATTGCACGCGTGCGCACACGCACACACACACACACACACACACACACACACATTCCATATCGCTTATGTGCATAAGTATAGAAGAACTATGCTAATTTTACGTCGAGTATATCTAAGTAAGAATTATGAGTAATTAAGGAGAGCATAAGCCAGAGAAGAAGGGTTTGTGATAATTGTTAAGGAAGGTCAGCCTGACAAATATTCTGACGACTTGTAGGACAGTGGGACTCTTATAACCCAAGTAAACACATTTTGTATGAATAGTGTATAAAGGTAGAGTATATACCAAAAGTATAAAAGTTGAAAAGTAGAGGAGGACTCTAGGATACTAAAAGAAGTGTGAAATAGATTTTGTAATTTTACCAGAGGATATTTAATTACAGTGTACATAAAGATGTATGCTCGGGTAATGAACCTAGAGGCCCACTCATAAAGGATAAGGAGGGCGCACCCAGCATTTATTGGACATAAAGGGCAGATAGGCAGGCCTAAGAAAGGCTGACCTACACTGTGCGGACAGGGGCACAAGAAGAGGATTGACCTGTACCATAGGAGAATAGGAATTTAAAGGGGCGTACCTACCAAAATGAAAGGAGACACTCATAGGGTCAACCCACGTGTAAGGTATAGACACTGTTCCGAGGGGAAAAGGACAGTATTGTGTTAGAAGTCACACATTTTGTAGGAATTATTCTGGTAAGTTTGAATTCTATATTTCACTAGCATTATTATGTTTTCTGTGTGTCAATAGGAACACTTTTATTTTTCCCAGACATTACAGACTACTATAAGTAATGAGGTCATTACATACCTAAGAGGTAGTACAGAGAATTAGAATAAAGGATGAAATATTCAAGGGTCCATGACACCTGGAATTTACGATTGGAAAAAGAGCAGAAAGCAAAAATTTTGGTCCTCTCAAGTTTTAGATCTTGAAAGAGCTAACTACAACATCGAATGAAAGTTTCACGTTTTATAATTGTAGGAGAATGGAAAAAAGGAATGACCAAGCAATAAGAACAAGAGTATTTGCTATTATTGATAGAAAAAGATGTACTGTTGAAAAATGAAGTGTTATCCTATGTGTTATTAAAGTACATTGTAATTATGTATAAAATATCACGTGTTCGATCTAAGGAGGGGGATATGTAGTGATTCGAGGATTTACACGTCAATTCTGGAACCACTCAACCTTCTGCCACCTCGAACACGCAATATTTTAAAGATAAGTGAGAGAGAGAGACCCTATTTACTGCGCAACACATGTCTGTGTGTGCAGGATGGACGCTGGTCCTGGGAGGACAGGAGCTGCATCAGACGAGCAACGTCAACAAGTGTTTGTCACTCCCGCCGTAGGACCTGTATGGACGGTACAAGGAGTAACTATGTGTTATTCATTGGTGGTTGAATAATTGTAATTGTTATAGAAAATTGAAACATGATTTGTCTAAAGACTCTTACTTAATATTGGTGTTAGACTTGCTAGAAGCAAGACCCGTTTTTTAATTTCTGGTGGTTATTAAATCCACCACACTGCAATTATATTTAATAGTATCTAATGGTTAATGTTGACTTGCAAGAGTTTGTATGCTTGAAGAAGATTGGCTAAAAGTTTCAAGTAAGTCATCTGTAGTAAGAGAAGTGTTAAGTTCGCAATCCAGTTTTGCACCGCTTCTCTTGTCGCCAAAACCATTAGAAACTGTTGCCGTGATCATGGGAGTGTGCATTTTGTTGTCTGTGTGGTTGAGTATGTGAATGTGTGTACTTGTGCTAGAAAAAGAGCTATTACTTGAAAGTTGGCGTGAATGCTGTTTAAACCTCCCTAATAGTATTTCCTTTTAAACTTAAACTTAGAAGGCATTTCAACATAGGTCTTAATGCATTGCAAGACATAACTATGGACTCCTCATCTGAGTTACCACCCGAGTTAGTGCATTAATAATGGAAGCTTTCCATTTTGTGATTACAGGTTGTAGACTATAGAGAGCAGGAGATTCAAGTTCATCCCTGAACTAGCATTATTATTTCATTTGGCCCTTTGAAGAGCACAGAGGACTATAAGTTAAATTTAGTCTTCTTCTCATCCTTGTCTTCCCAAAACTAATCCACCATGTCACTTTGGGACTGTCATCATTCGAGTGCTAACATGTTCTTTCTGTTAGTTGTTTAGATGTGATTTGATCTTCAGTCTTTATGTCATCTCCGTAGAAATGTGTAATGTGTGTGTGTGTAATGTGTTTTATTCATCTCATAACGTACATAATTTCAGATCATATGTCTGCTGTACAGTGTAGATACCAATGTGTCATTTTTTCTTTTAAAAAAGCTTCAGCAGTCAATACGTCATTCTCCAATTAATAAACGAACCTGTTATACTTAAGTATGTCACATTTATTTTCTCTACCATACAAATGAGCTTTACTTTAATCAACGTTAATTTTGTAGCAATTTTTAATGTAACTTGTTACTACTCACAAAGATTTTTAACTACCATATTCTTCATTAAAAATAATCTTGTGGCATGACAATACATATTTAACATCTTATATTAAAGATGCATGCAATTTGCTTAAATCTGATACAAACCTCTTTCCCACACAATTGACTCGATAGGGTATCCTGCAACTGGGCAGGTGACTATTAGTGTTTCCCCTGCAACAATAGCTTTCTTCTCCATTGGACGGATAAAAGGAAGTCCATAAATGTTTAACCTGTTTGAATGTTCAACAGATCCCACTTTGGAAGATGCAATGCACTTGTAGAGGCCTCCGTCATTTGTATGAGTAGAAGAGATGTTGAGATGTGACACAACATCACCATTAACCGTTACATATTGACCAACCTGCAAACTGTTAATTTACTCTTGTGAGACCTGTTTAACAGCACATGTGTAATTCAATTCTGTCATTATAGGCAGATAAAATCAGATCCACATAAAGCATACTTTTCAGTTATTACTTAAAAAAGAAAAGTTTTAGCAGCATCACAAAGTATCTGTCACTCATCCAGCATACAAAGACTAGGGAGAATGCCTTATGAGAACACAGTAGTTGCCTCATGAGGAATTTTTTTAATTATATGTTTCAACGTCAGCCTCAGTGACCCAAGGCTGGAACATACAGGTTGATTTTTTCTACTGTGTACAAACTCTAGGGATTGATCGATGCAAGGATATGGAACAAAAAAGATCTAATGAACTTATGTCCGGAAATGTATGGTTTTCATGCTAAAGACCATTTATTCAATCACACACTGTTAAAGAGACTGTGGGGTAATAAGCACTGTACCAAGCAGCCACAGTTACAGTATTTGTTGAAAATGGTTTCAATGTGCCTCAATGCATTTGTGCACGTGCCGCAGGATGTTGTGTATCACACTTTCACATTGACCGGGCTGCGTCCAAACAGCGTCACAGGCAGCATGAGTACGCTACTCCTGTGTCTCCACACCTGGAATGGGCTCCGAATATACAATACTTTTGAGATGGCCCAATAACCAGAAATCACACAGGCTGAGATCCACTTACTGAGGAGCAACTGCAGCCCCCCATCTGATCTATCGACCAGGAAAGACAAGACTGAGATGTGTCTGGACGTTAATGGTGAAATGAGGTGGAGCACCATCATGTAGCAGCCACATAACCCTCTGAATCATCAATGGCACGTCTTTCAGTAGGGGAGGCAAAGTCACCCGCACGAAATGCCAATAGTTCCGACCTGTTAGGGGACATGGAAGGCAGACTCATCCCAAAATATGGTAGCCAATTATCCCGGCCCACAAATTCCGGCTGCACTGATACCGATGATTTGCTGTCACCATACCATGGGAGTTTTACAAACTATCCCACAGATGACTGTTACGAAAACTGTATAAAGGTGGCCTCATCTGTGAATAGGATGCAGGAGAGAAATCCTGGAATCATGGTTGCCTGGTGTAAAACCAGTAACAAAACTGCTCCCGATGTGGAAAGTCTGTCGCTAGTAAGCCCTGCACACGCTTTAAGTGATAACAGTAGTAACAATTGTCGTGGAGAATGTTCCACATGGTAAATTGGCTTACCCTGTACTGGCAGGCCAACTGCCTGGTACTGACACGGTGGTCGCCTTCCACAGTGTTAACCACGTTTTCCTCCAAGTCTGGTATCTGAATATTTTAGGTACGTTCATGATTTTCTACTTCCTGAAACAAAGCTGTCTCAGCCAAATGGTAAGACACTGTTGCAAACAGTGCTGTGGCTGTAGTTGGCAGGAATAGGTCTCCTGATTCAATCTTGTTCCCCGCCACCTGTTGCCATTTGCCTTTCCGTAAGTAAACACCATGTAGGCAAGCTCTCAATTAAAATACAAAACCATTGTGTACAATGCTGTATCACACCCACTAGTATGTGAGCCAGAAGGAGAAGTGAATTGGACACAACATTACCAGTTACTATGGCATGAGAGGATGCTAGGGCATGAAGTATGAGGAACACTGCCACCCTCTAGGAGGAAACCATGTATGCTGTAAATGTGGCTGCATGGTACAGCACATACTAGACTGCAATCTCTATAACAAAGTATGAGTGAATAAATGGTCTCTAGCATGGGAGCCATGTATTTCCAGACATAAAATGATTAGACCTTTTTTGTTCCATATCCTCTCATCAATCAGTCCCTAGAGTTTGTGCACGCTGGAAAAAATCACCCTGTATAATTTTAAAAAATCTTATTCAGCAGTTTGTTATGTTGCATCAAATGATGACATACATATACAACAAGAAAAAAATGAAGAAACAATAGTGACTGATATAAAACTCCTGATCTACTGCACAGCCAAGAGTCGCTGCACTCTCAACATGGTTGGTTCAAATTCCTCATCTCTCTGAATAAAAGAGTATTGTAATACTTTAACTCTTCTTTAACTCTTGCTTTCCAGAACAGGGCCTAAATTAAATTCTGGTATGATGTCTGCTGAATTATTTTTTTTAGCCTTTCTGCAGCATATTTGAACTGAATGATATTTCTGTTAACCTTTTCACTTATATTGGTGCCCACACTCTTGTCTCTTTCAATTTCCATAAATCTTTTTATAGACTCAGTTCAACAGCAAAAATCTGAATAATTTCAATATATTGTATATAAAATAAAATTCATGTATTAAGTGTCACAGAATTACTACACAATTGGCCAACGGCCTTATCAACATATACGAATCCAGGTTCCCATGACTATACACAACATGTTTTTCATTTGCTGTTGCTGTTGTTGCTGCTGCTGCTGTTAGTCTTATTCATGTAGTCTTCAGTATGAAGACTGGTTTAATGCAGCTACCCCACTGCTACTCTATCCTGTGTGCAAGCCTCCTCATCTCCGAATAACTATTGCAAAATACATCTGCTTGAACTACCTTACTGCATTCAAGCTTTGGTCTTATCCTACAATTTTTCCCCCCTCACTCCCCTCCATTTCCCAATTGATGATTTCTTTATACCCCTGAATGTGTCCTTTCAACCAGCCCCTTCTTTTAGTCACACTGAACCATAAATATCTTTTTTCTCCAATTTTATCCACTACCTCATCATCAGTTATTCAATCTACCCATCTAGTTCTCAATATTCTTATGCAGCACCATATCTCAAAAACCACTGTTTTCTTCTTGCATGAACCCTTTGTAGTCTATGTTTCACTTCAGTAGAAGGCTACGCTCCACACAAATACCTTCTGAAGATCGCTTCCTAACATTTAACTTTATATTCAATGCTAACAAATTGCTCTTTTTCAAAAATGATTTTCTTGTTATTGTCTTTCTGTTTTTCATATCTTCTCTACTTAAGTCATCACAAGTTATTTTGATGCTCAAATAGAGAAACTTGTCTACTACTTTTAGTGTCCCTTTCATTATATAATTTAACTGAGTTAATTTGACTGTATTTCATTACTCTTGTTTTACTTTTGTTAATGTTGATCTTATAACCATCTTTCTTCCATTCAACTGCTCTTCCAAGTCCTTTGCTGCCTCTGGCAAAATTGCACTGTCACAAGTCTGCACAAACCAAATATACTATGTAACATTGACGAAGAACTGATATGAGGAATCAACATGAATTAAAGAGAGAGAGAGAGAGAGAGAGAGAGAGAGAGAGATTGATAAGAGAAATTACATAATTAATAGAGTTCATCATTTATCGACCAAACAATAACAGACCAAATTCAGAAACAATAACGGATCTAATTCAGAAACAATAACAGATCAAATTTAAAAACAAGGGAACATGGAGACCTACATGGAATAAAAGTAATCACAGGGGTAAAAAGAAGCGTTCAGCATGTAGTCAAGCTGTTGGGCAATCTAAAGGCATATAAACAAGACTGAAAATTTTGCTGACATTTCTGAGGATATCCTTCAGAGTTAAATAGTACAAAGCACATCCATTGCTAAAATACACCAGCAGACTATACAGATCCTGAATTGTAGCCTGAGTTGCAGCACTGGCACAATGTAGCCTTGTGTGTGTGTGTGTGTGTGTGTGTGTGTGTGTGTGTGTGTGTGTGTGTTTCAACTTCAGAAAAAGGCCTTTTGGCTGAAAGCTTACTCGTTTAGCAGTCATTTTGTTGTGTCTGTCTACGAGTCAACATCTCCACTATATGGTGAGCAGCAATCTATCCTTTTCATATTACTTTCCGTTCTGGATTTTTCCATTGTTTAACAAGTAAGATAAAGTTAAGAGTTTTATTTGGGCAGAAGTCCGTTAAACAGGCAATGTAAAACTGGTTTGCGCACGTGTACACACACATGCGCGCACACGCTCACACACACACACACACACACACACACACACACACACACACACACACAAAGCAACTTCAACTGACAGGTGATGCTTAAGAAGTCTTGAGAAATGCAACAAATGTCCCTCTCTAAGTAGTACTACCAAAAGGCATCTTCTTTTGAATTTGTCATTAATATAAGCAAGAAAAGACAGGGTAATACACATATAATATTTCTAATGGTATTGCAAGTGGTAAGAGTCTACTGTTTTTAAATATGTGTGTATGTATGCACAGACAAATATACTATGTAGAATTGACAAAGAACTGATATGAGGAATTTAAAAAGAAAAAATAGTGATAAGAGAAACTGCATAATTAATATAGTCAATCATTTATCAACCAAACAATAACTGATCAAATTCAGTGCAAAAATATAACATTGATTTGTTCCTAATATGAGAACAGAAAGTGATTTCACTCACTTTTAACCCAGAGCACATATTAAAAAAATAATTCTGCAAAAGACAAAACAGAACAATAGCATGAATTGAAAATTTTTTTCAACTCATTCTTGTAGAATAATTCTGAATACACTGTCAAAGAACTGTTCCCAAATACAACTTTGACAATCCAGATGAGAGAGAAATCTTTAACACCATCTGGTAAAACATTAACTTAACTTCATAAGCATATTTCTTATCAGTAAACTCCAAGCTATTATAAAAACGTGGAAGTCATTACAGTATAAAAGCATACATAAAAAAAGCTGGGAGACACTTTATGTTTGGATTGCTAGAATAGATAACCAATCAGTATTACACTGTGTGCAGAGTGAGTTTGGGGCATTTATCAGCAATTTGACATATGCAAGTAAGTTATGGTCCACATATGAATTACTGAACGCAATCGTGTCAGCAATACATCCCATATACATGGACCCCAAGAACAAGAAAAGGAAATCAAAAATCTTAAAATTCCACATTTTAAATGGCATTCACACAAGCTGTCACACTATACAATGACGAGCTAAGACCTTACAATCATCTGCTTAGCAACATGTTGTTCCACTTTTGGAGCACACCACAGCAATGATTCTATATAGCAGTGATTTGACAAGTCCTCAGTAGGTTTCTAGAAGCATACAGCACCAGATGTCTACAAATAGGCCAGGCACTTCTCGTACTTCTCGTACTCTACAGTCCAGTGGTTTGCAGGCATGGAGGTGGAGCCCAATAGCATTCCACATTTCTATCATCGGGTTCAGATTGAGCAAATTTTGTGGTTGAGACTTCAGTTCAACATCATGCTCCTCCAATCACTGTAACACAATTCTGGCCTTGTGACACGGGCAGTTATGCTAGTGGAACATGTCAAGGCTGTCAGGGAAGACATCAAGCAAGAAGGGCTGCAGGTAGTCAACAATAACGTTTATGTAGTCCACTGCTGTTATGATGCTTTAGATAACTACCACAGGTCCCATGGTTACATAACATAAGATTGCACCTGCCAGCCTGCATCTGTGACGAGTTTCATGTTTACAGCAGTTGTTTGACTGGTGTAACAAGAAACAAGATTCATCTCACCACGTAACACATCTCCACTGATTTCGTACCCACTGAATTAGTAACTGACAGCGACGCTGTGTCAACTTGGGAACATATAGGGCTTGTTGGCTCCAGAATCCCACATTGAACAATGTATGCTATACAGTGTGTTTCAAGACACCTGTGCCTCCACCAGCATTATACTCTGTCATCAAATCTGACAAAGAATGCCTTCTATCCTGATTTACATAGCGGACAAGCTCCTGACCTCTACATTCCTGTCATGAGGTTAAATGCCCAACATCTTGTCACCTAATCATGGTTTCACTGTCCTGCAACCATTTTTCACAGAATCTCACAACAGTAATATGTGAACAGCCAATCACATTTACTGTTTTGAAATGTTCACTCCCAGACATCAGGTTGTAACATCTGGCCATTGTCAAAGTCACTTAAATCAATGAATTTCCCCTTCTTAGCCCATATCATCATTAGAATCAACAATTCCTCACTGTGTCATGTGCCTGCAACACCACCAGTTGGCATTCAGTCTTGCAGTGGGCAGTGGTCATAATGTTTTGGCTCCTCAGTGTATAATCTAAGCCGGCCGGGGCGGCCGAGCAGTTCAAGACGCTTCAGTCTGGAACCGCACGACCGCTATGATCGCAGGTTCGAATCATTGCCTCGGGCATGGATGTGTGTGATGTCCTTAGGTTAGTTAGGTTTAGGTAGTTCTAAGTTCTAGGGGACTGATGACCTCAGAAGTTAAGTCCCATAGTGCTCAGAGCCATTTGAACCATTTTGTATAATCTAAAGGTAAATGAACTTGAGACAACTCTGAATTTTAAAGACAGAATGGCTCACCAGTACTTTACTTCTAATGGGCAAAATTCTAATGGAGACTCTCAGAACAGGGCAGTCTCTCATATCCTGGAATGTAAGTGATGTACCCTTCCTTTCTGACCTATCCAACCCATCCCTCTCTCCCTCCTGATGAAGAAACTATTAGCTCTGAAAGCTAAGATAATTTTTGTACTTCAATGTGTATGTTTATCAGCAGTAATGAAGAATTTCATCTCCTGAAGGACTTTTGTTGGCTAGCCTTTCTGCCTCCTTGTAACTTTTAAACTGTATCACCACCACTACATCACAACAAAACTCTCAAGTGGGTGACGTACAACTAAATATGCCTGGCAAAAATTCTGAAAGTAAATAACAGCATCACATTGAAAGTTCTGGCTTCCTGGGGCACTAAATCCTTAATCTACATAACCCTTGTGCCTGTAGTTGCTTATAATTACTTAAGTTGTTTCACATCTCTCATTGAAACTACTAAAGCATGCATACATATTTTGCCATACACATTTCAATTGATTAACTTAAGACACTGTCACTGGATGCATTTTTGTGGGATTTTCAACTACCTCTTGAAATTTCATCTGTATGTCATTTTACAAGTTATCCTGCATGTGGTACAAGAGTTTTGACCTAATTTCACTTTGTCTTGCAGCACTAACACACATTTCTTGACATAAAAACTAAGAGAATACTGCACCACTGACAATGTTTTAAATTAATCAAACAAAATGTGTATGCCAAAATAAATACACATATTTTAATAGTTGTAAAGTGAGATCTGAAACATCTCAAATAATTCATAGGTTTGTAGAGACTGTTTCATTTCCAATAAAAACAGTTCATTGTAGCATACTTAAAGTTTCAAGATGCTCAGCAGAGGGGCTTATTCCGTAAGTGTGTCAGATTGATGCAGCAATACAGTTGAAACAAGTGCACTTCTCCAAAATGATTTCTGTTTTAAAGATGAGACTGATTTGACATATTGTTTGGGACAGGCTTAATGTGGATCTTCATTTAACAAAGCAACTGTTTGCCAGCAGCGTAATAGGATCAACTGAAGGCAAAATTTGGTCAGGGCAGACAGTAATGATTATTAATGAAGTAAATGAGATTTGAGTCTGGGTAATAACTGAAAATCTCTCTGCTCCTATAAGAGTCCTGTTCAAAAAATTCTGGAAGATTCGTAATTTCATGCTAATGGTGTGTTGGAGCGAAATGCGTTTGGCATGCCTGCATGCCTGTGTTTAATGTGTAACTGCCAAAAGTTTCACTGTTGTATGTCTGTTGTTATTGTTCAGTGCTGTATTGAGTAGAACATTATGTTGCATAGTTTGTAAATTTTGAGATGGCAGAGTCAGAGGAGCTATGCATCTGCATAAAATTTTGTGTGAAACTCAAGAAAACGTTTACAGAGACACACCAAATGATGCAGGAAGCTTACAGCGATGAGTGTGTAAGCCATACTCAGTGTTATGAATGGTTCACACCATTTCAAAAATGGCCAGATGGAAGTTAAAAATGACCTTCATTCAGAGCACCCTTCGACATCTGCCGACAACGCTCATGTCAATGAAATTTTGTGTACAAATCAAAGATTGCATCTTGGAATGCATCGTGTTGCCACCAAGTTCATCCCATGGCTCATGAGTCAAGACCAGAAAAACCTTTGTCTCACAATCTGTGAAGAGCTTTTAGATTGCACAAATAAGAATGAGATGTTCTTTAGAGAATCATAACTGACGATGAGACATGGGTCTATGGTTACGATGTTGACACCAAGGTTCAATCTTCACAATTGGTTGGCAAAGGTTCTCCAAAATGAAAAAAAGCTCATCAGGCAGGTCAAATGTCAAACCTACGCTGATAATTTTCATTGACTTTGAAGGATTAGTTCACCATGAATTCGTGCCACAGGGGCAAACCGTTAATTGATGGCACTGCCAGGACATGTTGCGATGCCTGTGAGACAATGTGAGAAGCAAATGAGCTGAAATGTGGCAAGACAATTCAGAGTTCTTGCATCACGATAATGCACCTGCATATTCATCGCTGTTGGTGGGTGACTACTGCACAAAAAGACGAAACCACTGTGCTGACTCACTCAGTACTCTCTAGACTGGGCCCCTGTGGACCTTTCTTATTTCCAAAGTTGAAACCCCGTTGAAAAGATGAAGCTTTGCATTGAAAGATTAATAAAAGAAAATTCGCAGATGGCGCTTTGCTTGATCCAGCTAAACATGTTCCAAGACTGCTTCTGGAAGTGGAAACTGCCATGGTAGCAGTATACCAATTGTACAGGAAAGTATCTTAAAGGAAACCACGAACAATAAGTAAAAGATAACAGTAGAAAAATTTTATGGATAAAGTACCAGAATTTTCTGAACAGACCTCGTACACAAACTGAATGCACTTTCTGGGTTCTATTGGCAGTGATTTCTCTTCATAAGAATCTTTGTGTTGGAAAGATTGGCAATCAATGGATACTGAACCTTTAAAAACTCTGCATGTTGAATCTTGCTAGCAAGTGCTGGCAGCCAAAAGCAGTATCCAAAATCACAATTGATACCAAAATGTAGCTGTATCAATTCAACTCTGAAAAAAAATTGACTGCCTTGCATTTGGTTATTCTCATTAGAGGTCAGCCCAACAAAATTGAAGAGAGAATGAAGTGTGATGAAAAGAATGGTGTGCGCACTCTTTGCAACAAGTGGACACATCACTACGGTTGTTATGTATGATGATAAGACAGTTATTTCAAGTTGATGTTCTCAGATTCTGCCAAGATTCTTTGAACATGAGGAGAAAAGTCCAAAATCAGATTACAAGGGATACTGCTCCATCATGACACTGTGTTAAAGCACTGAACAGCAAAAATGAAGACACTGCTTTAAGAATCTTATATCTATTAAACACTTCTTTGTCCAACTATAAGGTACTGATATAGGTCTGTCAAATTGCTTCCTGATCCTTACAGTGAAAGAAACCATTCTCAATGACTGATTTGAAACTCCAGAAGCAGCAGTCATCTCTGTCTTCAATGAACAGAATCTACAATTCACAATTCAAATGTAATTATCTTCCAAAAGCGGCTTATTGAGAAGACTTTGCCAAGTGGTTTGGATGGCTAAAATGGTGCACAAAACCATTAGAGAAGTACTAAGAAATACTGGAAGTTTCAAAACATGATGATTTTTTTTAACAGTTTGAAAATGTTCAGATCACTTGTAAAGTGCCAAACTCTTGTCAGAAATAAAAGGAAGTTCACAATACTGCATTTAATAATGGAACCCTCAATCAATCATAATCCTAATTCAAATATTCAAAATGTAGATCATGCTATCCATATGGCACTAGGCTGTGATAATAAATATTACTGAAGGATTGTATCAGTTATTATTAAAATGGTTTCCCCACATTTAACAAAAAGTGACAAATGCCTTAACATAATTTATAAGAACTAAAAAGCTATGTTTTTCCTGTACACTAACATTTCATTCAGTTTGTGATGGAGCACTTTCGTTTTTATATTAACAACAGACACAATTCTACACAAAAGCAGTGCAGATGTGGAAAAATCCTAATATTCATTTGTGCCTTGATATCTATTTCCAAAAGTATGCCAAAAAGTGTTAATTTCAAGTTGCTGCTGTAAACTACTTCCTCTGTGATACACTACCAGCTTGTATCTGGTATATCTATTCTGTTATTCTTGTTTGTTTGTTTCATTAAACTGTGTTGCTGTTGGAGCTTTTAAAGCACGCATTGTTACAAAAATTAATGTTGATGGTATGGCAGGGATGGATATTAACATACCTCCACAAGTACAACAGTGCTTCCACTGAAATTGTGATATATTTAACGGTAAACAAAATATGGTTAGGGTTTCACATCCTATAAAAAATTAAAAGTCCTGTTGGCCAAAAGAAGCAGTCACAGCCTGCAAAACAAGTATATATACAGTACATATTCATTTTCCCACATGCTATTTGAAAGTGGAATGGCAGAGAAATAGTCTGAAACTGTATTTTAATAATTCAAGGAAATGATGGGAAACCTATTTCAGGGTTGCTATTGGTCCTGTATAATGGTCCAGGGAATAAATTAATGCACACTTTCACTCAGTCAGAGTGCAGAGATTCCGGTTTGAACTGTTAAAAAGGAAATATAAAGACAATAGGATAAGAAAGGAAAAAATGGCACATGCTGCAGTAAAGGTTCCAAAATAGAGTCACAACAAGAAACTTGTTCAAAAGTTTCAATCATTTTTATCTGCTTTTGTGCATTTTACTATAAACACTTTGCTAGAAACCTTACCGGTCACTATTGGAGAGTTTCTTGCCATCCAGCTCCCATGTTATTTCAGGTGTTGGATTACCAGAGGCAATGCATTTTAGAAAGACAGATGGACCAGGCTGTAAAGTGTCCTCCGGGAATGAATAGCGTAACTGGGGAGGTTCAACTGAAAATTAGAATGCTTTTAGAAACAATAAAAACAGAATAACATGTAATCACACATTTAGTAAATTTGACTTACACCTTCCACCAAGTTTTAATTCTGCACTTGCTTCAGCACTTTCTTGATCATTCCTAATGAAACATTGATACATTCCCTTGTCTTCCTTCTTAACAGATTCAATTGTTAGGATTGGTTCTTTATGATTAAGTGGTTTACCATCTTTCAACCAGCTAATAGTTTTAATTGGATTTCCTTCAAAGTTACATTTAAATGTAGCAGGACGTCCAAAATCTACAGTCTGAGTCTGCGGTTCTACACTTGCTGCAAGTGGAGCTGGAAACATAATAAATTTATTATTAATAAAATGAAACAGTTACTATTCTTTCACATTTACCCTACACATCTCTGAGAGAGGCACATGGTTTTACTAGATACCAGGCAATTAATATCATTGATAAAGATAGGTCTTCTGTGGAGATATGACAATGTGTAAAGAGTTGTAGTTAATTTTTCGGAAATTCAGTCAGACTGCTGCATGTACAAAAATTGGCAAATCATATTTACTCATGAACTAAAATTTGCTAACCCGATGCTACTGAGAGTGTGAATGTTATTTCTGTGATGACACAAAAAATGTGAAAAGGTAAATGTATCCCTATTTACTTTATTAAATATTTGAAATATATTACTTCACTGTAGGAATGGTTTCCATGTATTACCTGTGACAGTAAGGACTGTCTCCACACTTTCTCCTCCAACAGAATTGTTTACAACACACAGATATTTTCCAGAATCATCCACTTTTGCCTCCTTGATAATCAATGTCCCACTGACTTGTTTGACACGCTCATCCAAAATTACTGGTTGTTTACGGGTTGTCCCATCTATATACTTGTACCATCTGCAACAAAGGAGGATTTATCTAAAGCCACACGTTTATTATTTCACTACTTTAAACATATTTTCAGTCACTACAGTGAAATGTTATTGATATAATATAAGAATTCAGATACAATTGTTAATTTTTGCATTACGGAAGTGTAAGCAAACGCATAACCATTTGACAATTTATTATGTTTCAAACAGAGAGGGTACAGACATGCAACACTGATAAACTGGAATTCGTATGTGAAGTAGAGTAATGTGCTACAGTACAGCATCACATATAAAGCCCTGAAAATTAATGTCCCTCTTGTCCACCGACAGCTTCTTAGGAATATTTAATTGAACAAGTGTGCCTTAATAATAAGCCACCAAGGAGGTTCTGACGATTCATTACATGCTTATATCTGGACTTAATTTTAAACTGATTGTATATTGCGTTAACATAAGTACAATTCAGGAAACACCTGCATTTTCATCTGAACAGCATTATAAGACTGCTTACACAAAACATCAGGCATCAATTCCTACTACCACAGCCAGATTCAATCTGGTCGTATCCTCACGATTCAAAACTAAGTATTTTAGAGTTTTACTTTTCAGTAATGCCAATACCATATTCAGTACAATGAAAATAATATTCTCGTACAAACGTAATATATATAGCAATATTGTACTGTGTGTAACAGAATAAATGTAACATAGAACACCAGCAAACATACAGTACATGCACAGTACATAATGGTAACTGCAAACAGCATACAATTAAAAACCTTTGCTGATGCTCAGCAGATATTTTTTTGTTCTTTTGGTATTATGTTAAAATGAGCTATTCACCAGAATCAACAAACAGACAAAATCAATTCGCAGATAAGTGCCCTATTCCAGACACATTATTATTTATTTATCAAATGCCCTTTCTACTAAAACCTGTATATGAAAACATAATGATACTGGTCAATGCTGTCTCAGTTTCTTTGATTCCCTTGAATGAAAAATGACTTCAGCAGATCATTTCCTTTACAGTTATCATCCTCAGAAAAATAGCTGGAAAGGTTGCAATGCAACTGAAAGTATTTTGTACAGAACGAAAGATGTATTTCCTGTTTGAGCTATTTTTGATTAGTTCCATGTCAACAAATGGGAATCACAATGCAAAATATTAGGTGTACACATTAGATACAGTAAACTGAAGTGTAAGATAATCAATAAGGCTAGCAATAGTGGAAAGATGAAAGAAAATTATCAATTAACTACGATAAGAAGAACAAGCACTACCTCAGAATCAAGAGTCATTACAGTAAAGTAGTTCTAATTTTTTATCTTGCTTTGCAGGCACTTCTCTCTTTCTCCCATTGTTTCTCCCGGTTCATAAAAATGCACTACTACAGTAGAACCTCCCATAATGAGCATAATTTGATCCAGAATCTTGTTCGTAGTGCGAAACACTTGTTCTAAAAAGCACTTTATCCCATATAAATTAATGAAAAGTATGAAAAAAAAACAGCAAAAATTTTGTCTTACTCATGTCATTTATTCAAAGAAAATTATGCACTTTATTATTCATGACATATAACCAATTTTTTACTAGGAAGCTATCTACAGTCATTTTTTGACACAGCATCATCGTCAAATAAATTTGTAGTGCAAGATGCCACTGCTTCATTAGAGTGATGTACGATGCAACCGGTTCCCATGCTTTCAATATTTCTCTTACTGTGCCAAAAGATTGTTGTTGTTTAGTTGCACTCCGTCTGCAGGCCACAAGTGGCCCATCGGGTCCATCTGACCGCCGAGTCATCCTCAGTTGAGGATGCGGATAGGAGGGGCGTGTGGTGAGCACACCGCTCTCCCGGTCGTTATGATGGTTTTCTTTGACCGGAGCCGCTATTATTCGGTCGAGTAGCTCCTCAATTGGCATCATGAGGCTGAGTGCACCCTGAAAAATGGCAACAGCACATGGCAGCTGGATGGTCACCCACCCAAGTGCTGGCCATGCCCGACAGCGCTTAACTTCGGCGATCTCACGGGAACCGGTGTATCCACTGTGGCAAGGCCATTGCGTGCCAAAAGATTGCTGCTTTGATTTTGCCGCCTCCTCCTCTGCCTCCGAAGGACTCCTCTCCACAACTTCCTGCTGTGAAACACACTCTAACTCCATAATCTCACTGGTCATTTCTTGGCTGTGCTCTTCCATAAGCTTATCAATATCATTGTTATCCACTGCTAGTCCTATGCTCTTCGCCAAAGACACAGTCTCGTTGACTACAGGCTCCATAGGTAGTGACTCAAATGCCTCAGGGTCATGTTTGACAACACACTACAGAAAAAGCTTCTTCCATGCAGATGTGAAAGTTCTCTCGGTAATCCTTCTCATGCCTTTTCGATCATCTTAATGCAGGCAACGATTTTGAAGTGATATTTCCAAAACTCCCTTGAGAGTGAGATTGGTAGCTTCAGACAACTCAAAGCAATGCTCAAAGAGTGCTTTAATGTAAAGCTTCTTTAAGTTAGAAATAATCAGCAACTCTAAGCAACGCTCAAAGAATGCTTTAATGTAAACCTTCTTTAAGTTAGAAATAATCCTCTGGTCCATAGGCTGGAGCAACAGAGTGGTGTTGGGAGGCAGAAATTGGATACTGATGAATTGAAATTCTTCAAGGAGGTGGTCTTGCAGGCCTGGAGAATGGGCAGGGGCGTTGTCCATAACAAGCAAGACGTGGAGTGGCAGACTCTCCTAAGGACCAAACGCTTCACTAATCGAATTACAATAAAGATCACATGTCACCCAAGCCTTGCTGTTGGACTTAAAAACATCATATTTAATCTGCTCTTCTGGATTTTGTACTTCTTGAAGGCTCGTGAAGTTTCTGAATGGTAAACAAGCAGCAGTTTCATTTCAAAATTTCTACTTGCCCTGACACAGAATAGCAGTGCGAGACAGTCTTCCATTGGCTTGTGACAGGGCAATTCATTCTCCTCTGCTGTTATAAAGGTATGCTTTGGCATCTTTTCCCAGAGTAGGCCCATCTCATCACAATTAAAAGCCTGTTGCAGCAGATAACCTTCAGAATCTACCAGCATCTTGAAGTTGCCGATGGAGTTCTCTGCTGCCTTTGTGTCAGAACTGGCTGTTTCACCACGTTTCACAAGGCTGTGGATGCCAGTTATTCTCTTAAACTTCTCGACCCACACACAGCTTCCCTTAAACAGTTCTTTGAGTGCTGCTGAAGATCTTGGCATCTTCTTGCGAGGTCAGCAAAAATCATTCTCACCTCCTCAGAAATTATGTTCTCATTTGTAGTGTCCTCTTGCAATTGCTTTTTATTTATCCATATAAGGAGCAACCTTCTGACATCATCCAGAATACAAAACTGTTGTTTAGATACCCTTGTCACTTCCTTTGAAGTATCTATCTCCTTAATCTTGTTCTTGTTCTTGACGACAGTGCAAGCAGATGATGTAGATTGATTGTATATGCATGCTAAATCAGCAACGCTCTCACCTGGTTCTCACTTTTTAATGATATTACATTTCATTTGTAAGGTTATTTTCTTTCTTTTATGGTCGTCTTCCTGCAGCTTTATCTTCAGGGACATTTCTATGAAGGTTATTAAAATTAGCACACAAAAAACACTGTGTGAACACAAGTTTAGAAAAATGGGTGGTCACAAGCTGCATAAGATGGTAGCAGAAAGAACACAAAACCCAGACCGCAGTATATGCTAAAGACATTGTCCATATGCCACTGCCGACAATGAAAGGTGTTCATATTATTGAATGTTTCTGCCACCGTGCATGAATGGCTGATGACGTCACATTAAATCATTGTCACTCGTTATGCGAAACATCGCTTGTTAAGCAAGTCATTGTCTTAGAATTTGTTCTGCTCATTATCTGAATTACGTGGTATGAGAGGTGCTCATTCAGCGAAGTCCCATTGTACTCTGTAAACATATGACTCTATGAAGTTTCTCGCATTTCTTTTTGCATTACTGTCTCCTGTAATTTCATATTATAAAGTATGAATAACCCTTTTCATCTTATATTTTGTCTGAAGTATATCTATGAAAAATAGAAATAACCTCTGCTAATAATAAGGAAATAAATAGTAATGTACCACAATGATTGGACTCCTCCAAAATACAAGTGAAATGTGTTACCAGAAATTCCATTACACATAATTTGCAAATTTCATTTTTTTATTCCTATTTCTGTGTGTTCCACCTGAAGTTTAAAAGAGTAGGAAAAATGGTTGCTTCTTTCATAAGAAAGTTGAAACAGAAGGAACATACAGAAATTTATACACAATTTTGCAAATTTGAATGCTTCATAGGCTTTGGTATTTTATGAAGCAAACAAAAATGCTTTATTACAAAGTGAACTGAGCACAGAACCAACTGAAATAGTTAGTGTAAGGGAAGAAATCAAAATACACCGAACTACACAGTTTAGAACCATGGCTGATCATGGTACTGCAAAACAGTTTAAATGTTTTCAAAGTTTAACACTAATATCTCTACTATTCCCTGACACCTGCACACTGGAGGTGGGAGGGGGAGGGGACATGCTCAATTCACAAACTCACAAATAACCACTATTAATGTTACTGTCCTCTCCAGGTACCATGGAGAGGACAGTGGCAATTTGTGTGTAACTTATACATGTATCAGTTTGTGTGTGTTTATTTCTTCATCTGACAAGGATTTTCTCTGAAGGCTCACAATATCCAATAGTCTACTTTCAAGTGTACCTGTCTGCTGCTCAATGCCTTCTCTATGTGGTGACAAGCAGTCTATCCTAATTCATACTGTATTGTAGTTAAGAAAAAAAGAGTTACAGCCAAAATCACTGGTGACAAAAGGCTATACTTTCTTGCAGTTCCACATAATGATTTAAAGGTGGGTTTTTTCCTCTTAAGTTAACAAGCAAATTACAAACAAATAAATGAGGTTGAAAGTACAGAATGTTAAGTACAATGCAAAACAATGGCAACAAAATGGTCTGATTACCCATCAATCAAATTATAATATTAAATATGATGCAGGAATCTGAAAAACCTCTACAATTTGCACCACTACACAATGCAAGCATCACATCATCTGCCAGGTGAAAGACTGATTTCTCTGTTGATAACAATGTATACCACTGTTCACTCACCACCCAAAAATTGTAAGTTGTCCATTTAACTGAAGTTTGCATTTTCTAAATCCTCTTTCATAAAAAGCACTTTCCAACCAAAAAATGTCCTTAAGTGATCAAATTATTAATTTTTGCTACTTCACAGACACCAGCTTTATTTTTTCATTAATACTACATTTTTTAAACAATCTTCATACAATTTTTGTTGCCGATTGTTAGTATAACTTCGGTGTTAGATTAAGCTCTTTATATGGAAATGACTCTCCCCCCCTCCCCAAAAGCTAATTATACTTAACAATGAGTCACTTAAATGTGCCACATCCATATAAACCAAAAAACCGAAACTTCCTATACGCTTACCGATATATGGGAACTGGGAATCCCTGTGCTGCACAAAAATCTACAAATATAGCACCGACTTTAACCTCCTTAATGTCAATGACTTTGGTATTAACCCTGGGGCGGACAGCTCCATTTGGCTCTGAAAAATCAAATTGTTCTTCTGACTGGAGATGATGAACAAAAGCAAGGGAATCCTACTGATTATCAAGGAAAAAGGATAGCAAATAATTGGAACAGATTACACTGTGTGTACTCCAGATTTTGTTAACTACACATTTCATTGTTTGTGCTCTAAATTACAAAATAATTTTGTTAACCAGAAGACATAATGAGAGTTTGATAGAAAACTTTCCATTTAAGAGCTTAGGAAGCAACTGTGCCAAAAATAAAATATAAAAATCTCCAAGTTTACATATAATACTCCCAAAATATTACCAACACGTTAAGCTGTGAATTTCCAGTTGAGATTGGCATAAAACTTATGTGTAATTAACACAGGGCTTGTACCACAGAAAACTTCAACTGAGACTTTTTTCTGCCCTTATTTTTGATTGCACTATTTATTTCTCTTTCCCCCAAATCTATCTTTACTTCTCACTCTGGACTGAAGCTCGAACAGTGCTTGCCAATGTACCACCTCTGACCTAATCTCTCTGATGACGTGCCCCTTATTTTTGTCAACCATGAGCTCACTGCCCCTCTCTCATCTTTGGGTATGATAGAACTGCCCTTACTTTTAACCTCTTCCAAGAAATCCCTTTCTCTTATGCAATGAAGAAAGCATTAGAGGTAGGTAGTGCCTTTCTCTTTTATATGTGTCTATTGCCAGTACAACACATTTTGCCTCCTAAAGGTAAATATTGACCACCAACTCTGTCACACAATTTAATACTAGACATGTGTCACAGAGACCTTCATGAAATAAATTTAAAAAAATACAATTGCTCCTATCTATAATATACATATGTAATCATCAAACTGCCTTAGCTTAGACTGAGAGAAATAATTAAAGAGCCTGATTGAGGATATTACCACACGAATTTCCTATTTGTTCTACAACATTTTCATTTTGTAAAATTAATTTCCTAACTTGAAATCAGTAATGAACCTAAATGTCCAAGCAATACATTATATCAATTAATTTTATTTTATTTTTATTGAGAGAATAACAGAGAGAATATTTACAGTTCATATTCTGGACAGATTGGAATTTCCTTCCATAATTAGAGTAACAATTCTTTGTAGTTAACCAGACTTTTTTTATTTTTTAAGGAAGCATTTTTCCTTACCGATAAACAGGAACAGGGAACCCTGAGCAAGGGCATAGGCCAACGAAACTAGTCCCTAATAAAATATCCTTAAATTCTACTATTTTTGTTGTAACTTTAGGTCGGACAGCTCCTGTAGGTTCTGAAACAACATTTCAAAAATCTCATGTAGAACCTATCTGTCATACAACAAAAAATGCTGCAATAAAATTTGTCACAGAAGAAGTATCTATTTTTCACCCACTAAAACAGAAACAATTTTAACTGGGCTGAACACAAATTTAAAATTACGCTTGAATCCCTAGCACTCAAAAGTATATACCATTTCTTTAATCGGGATAAATTTGGGAACAAGAAATGGAAAAGTGATAAAGGTAAAGAAAAGTCCATATAAATGTTGGATTAGGAATGACACCAACTGTATTTATTATCTTTTTCTTTGATTAAGTACCTGTGCACATACTCTTTTCTCTTCCTGTAATCCCAACTTCTTCCAGATAAAGGGTGGTCTGTATCCTAACGTTCCTCAATTTTTCCATGTTTATAAGCTAGCAATACTGCTGTTACCATAACATTAATTGCTCACAGGCATTTCAGAATCAGGATGATGTGGCTGCAGATTTACAGCACAAAATACAGCCTAGTAGGTGAATGGGTGTGAAATGTTTAACATCACACATTAGCAAACAAAGATGGTCACTATACATTTATTTGGAGCCAAGAAGAATTTCATATAACCCAAAAATTCTAGAGAAATATATAGTTGTAAAATGATACTGTCTCAAAAAACTGGAGTACTTCCACCAATCCCTATATGGGAATATACAAATGGATGTACGAGTGCAGGTTGCAGACACATGGCTGACAACATATGGAAGTTTGGGCCTGGTCAGGAGTCGTTCTTAGACAGCCTAACGGTAAGGCAACTGTGAGAGGTAAGCGGGAAATCAGAGTTTGAGTCCCATTCCAGCACAAATCTTCATTGTTGTCATTCTATTACACAGCTGGGGTTGTCCATATTTGATACTGTGAATAAATTTCAAGTATTTTGTAGTAGCTGAAGTCGCCGCATTGTCTGTTGGAAGGAACACTGCATCGTACTTCTGAACAACACAGGTACTACAATATTGTATTTTGAAAAATTATCTCTATGATACAACCTTTCAAGAACCTGATTACATATTGTAATTCATTTTATAAGAAATAATACAAGTAATGAAAGGGTTAAATAAGCAAATCAAAAATCCAATTTCTGTGCCTGCTATGGGAAAAAAACCTTCCCCTACTATATTTACGAAACCACCACTGATGATGCTTCATAAATAAAAGCAAATGCATCTATTGTAACACTGTCTTAAGCTGCAGTACTCTCAAGATAAAAAAAATCCATACATATTATAAAAATAGATGTATGTATGTTTCTGTTTATGTATGTATGTCCCACATCTCCTCCTAAACCACTGGAACAGTTTCAACAAAACTTCATACACATATACCTCACTGTCAAGCCAAAATCACTATGAGGGTAAGAACCAGCTATTTATCAAAGGGGTGGTGGTGGAGCTGAAAAAGAAGCGTAGCTCGCGATGCATGAATTTCCAGATTTTATGCACCCAGTATTTCAGAATGACAGCATTCATCAACTTGAACAAACTTTACACATAATTTCAAAACTTTAAAAACATTTTTCTCACTGACAATCTCTACAAAATGGTGGAAGGAAAGAAGCTTACTGCTTACTTTTTCTGCTGTTTGCGCAGTATCAGTACCACATGGGGCATGATGTTATAATTTATTACTTCTTTATTACTAATTGTACTCATGATACTTCTGCAGACTTTATACACATATAGCACTGAATGTAACAACAAAAGTATATTATTATAGTATATGTAGTTCAGGAGACAGAACATCACAAAGAATAAGAGGCGTGAATAACTGCCACATCGTGCATGACATTTAAATTTATTACTTCTTTGCTGCGTGAAAAACTGCCACACTGTGCATGACATTTAAATTTATTACTTCTTTGCTGCTAACTGTATTTGCAATAAATTTTGCAACCAGTATCCATATATGTCACTGAATGTTCCTACAATATTATATCATTGTATGACACACAGTTCAGGAGACATGATGCCATAAACAATGAGATGTGAAAAAGCTCCCACATTGAGCATGACTTTTAAATGTATTACTTCGCTGCTACTAATGCCATTCACAACACATTTTGCAACAAGCATCCATATATGCTGCTGAATGTACCTACAAAATTATATCATTGTAGGACATACACTTCATACTTCATGAGGTATGATGTCATAGATATTAGCACAAGGCCAGATGCTTCATGGTATGGGCATGGCCACACAGCTATAAATAAATACCTGGGCAATACTGGGTTTCTCCGCTAGTAATAAATATATAATAGCTACTGCAAAAGATGGACATCCAAATGAACATACCTCACTGAGTTCATTTATATTACCTAGCACTTATATGTGTTTCAGTAACTGTTTACATGTGTTGTACAGCTTGGCTTTGAGAGAGAGCTGTTGGTTCTGCACATGCTGCTTGGTTACAGAGTCAATGAGTCATATTCTCATATACAGAAATAATGTTGGAATTCTTGTGTTGTTCTTTGTGATAATTAGCACAGTGCACAATACTTGACATTACAATTAAAAAAAGTTAAATGATGTGTGTACATAAATGAAACAGAAATGAATGCTATCGAAAGCCTCACCAGTGTCATTGTCAACAAACTTGAATCAAACACAGAGAGAATAAATTCGCACACAGCAACAGCTGACAGGTGTACAAAGACAGTAACAAAAATATCAGGTTTCAGAAGCAGAGTTTTCATTTGGTAAAAAAAGAGAAAAGAATAAGAAGAAATTAGATTGTTTATTATTTTCCCTTACTAATAAACACTGAAGAAAATTAAATATAATAAGCATATTAGGAACAACTGAAAATGAAATTTCAAAAACATCTGTCTCTTCACAGCCCTTTCTATCCTGTGAATATTATATTGTTTATGTTCAGAAACTAAGTCAACCAATGTTACACAATACCAACAAAGAAAATGGTGGACAATACTTGCCTAAAATTAGGTACAGGAGATGCTTGACTCAAACACAAGATATCGCCTTCCAAATTCACTTTTAATGTCTTTTCTTGCAGTTTGCTTCCAGAAACTTTTGGGGCTACACTACTTGTTGGCTCTTTAAAATGCAAAAGACTCAGTATTATTAAATGAACGCATTCTGGATTTTTAACTTATCACTTGAGATAGACAATGCATAGATTATCCAGTGTATTTATGTATGAAAATTGTGTTCTTATGTTTTCACTGTGTGAAAACACACTACATTTTTTTCAGATTATAAGATTAGAGGTTAGGCCTCTGTTCAGCATGTGAAACACCAGCATTAAAACAAAACAGATCATAAACCATAATCAGTCACAGTCTGATTTGCTGTGTGGCATTTTGAACCTTAATACCTCACTGTCAGGGATAAGTTCAGTATATTAAATGTCACATCACATAATTCGATACACAGGCATAGTGCCATCTGTAAATTGTGGCAAGGTGTCAGCTTCTTTTCAATCAGTTACTGTTTGAGTTGCCACTGTAATCTCATCATCCCATCTGCTCTCCAATCTACTTGCCCAGCTCAGCAGTGATCACTTCTTTTTAAGGGATTATCAATTTCCAACAGTTCAACTGGTGTGGTCCGTCCTCTCAGTCACTACAAATATTCTTTCCACTAGTTTCTCATGTAATGAAAAATAATCAGTTTACTTTTGATACTGATAAATTTTCCTAAGGGTTTTCATTGTACTTACACAACATATCTTCATTTTTATTATTCCATTTCAGATATTTTCATTGTTATTCATAATAATTCAAGCTTAAATCAGTGACAGTGGGCAAATTTTTCCTCTGGTTTCATACAATGACACTGCAATTGTAAGCACGATAACAATTTCCAGTGATAGCAAGTTCTGTATGACATAACAAACAATAGTCTCAAGTACATGTAATGCCAATATATGGTTGAGTTTAAAAATAAAATCTGAGAAATTCAAATGTATCTGGGATTCCAGATGTTCAATGTGAATGGCAAACAGCAGGTGCCGCTCACTAAGTCCAGAATTTATAAAATATCCGAATAACTGGAAGAGAGCGAAGCATGTAAAGATGCTGAATTGCTCCAAGCCGAACTTCATAGTCTCCCTCATACACTGATAAGGAACATTTGGAACACATGGCCTTGCAAGGGGGTGTGCATGCTGCCACCTGAGAGAATAGGTGAAAAATTTGACTCCTAGGTTTCTCTTGATGCTACAAATCATTTAACAATTCAAGAAACTATGACAATTGTATGATTCAGAAGCCTTCATGAAGGATAACAACACAAATGTAGCCAGCTATTGTTTTAGAACAATATCAAAATCTGTAAAGATAAAATTCTTCCAAAAGCTTCAAGTCATATGCTCCAAACATACAACCCTAACAGCCTGATATTCAAGCTACAATATCTCCTGTACGAAGCTTACAACTACTTCCCTTGTCTGATTCATTAAGATCTGATCCTAAAGGTGCAAGATAAATCTACAATATGTACACAGTTCATTAATGTTTTAGTGTTAAGTGCTTAAATACTTGCCTAAAATTTGGGACAGGGTATCCTTGGCTCATACAAAGAATTGCACCTTTGTGCCCAGTATGTAACAGTTTTGACTGAAGCTTATCACCTGCTAGTTTTGGTGCAACACTGTTTGTAGGTTCTGAGAATAGATGAACATTTTTAGACTCAACATCTTCATCATGAGAGAACTATGTTGCCTGAATGTTGAGCAACTGATTTATATGAAAGGAAAGTGTAAAATGTTTTGCAAAACCATCTTCCCAAGTGAAATAATCAACTTCCATGGATGAAATGAAACGTAAGAAAGAAAAACCCATTATTTCAAATTGTGCACTTTTATTATTAGATAGATTAGCGTTGCCATGTTTCAAAAAGAAGAACATGATTAAGCAATATCATTTCAAACTAATCAGTATGTACACTTCAT
This sequence comes from Schistocerca serialis cubense, assembly GCF_023864345.2. Taxonomy (NCBI): domain Eukaryota; kingdom Metazoa; phylum Arthropoda; class Insecta; order Orthoptera; family Acrididae; genus Schistocerca; species Schistocerca serialis. Next base: position 39,171,008 of record NC_064645.1, on the reverse strand, counting down.
GTTGCAAGTACATTTTTTTTAAACAGTTTGTATTACTTATCACAAAATTTCAGAAGCATATTCCACTGCTAGTTTTCTCTTTATTGACCTGTTTGTTACTCAAGTATCCCATATTATCCATCAATCATGATTTGATCTCACATTAAGAACGCTTTATCCTAGCTTTCACATTACTGTTCATTAATAACCTTTATTTCCTGCTGTTGTTACACCTTTCTCTGTCATGTCTTCCTTTACTTATCTTCTCCTGAAAATCTAAATTCTTGTTTTTCATTTGAAAAACAGGTATTTGATTCACAATATCATTTGTGAAGCATATTCTGTTGACATAAACCGTTAACAAAGCTTTTCTAGGATTGAACTTTTAAACTCGTCATACCCATTAGCCTTTAATTGTTGTTTGTGCATCAATTCATAATTCTCTTGAACAGGTGGCAGACAATTCTTAAATATTTCATAGATAAGAGTAACAGGTAGTAAATTTTCTAAAGAAAAACACGGGCTATAGGAGGCCATAATATTCCTTATTAATTGTGCAATTGGCCGATTTGAACATTTATGACATTTTCAGATACATGTGAATAACGATCACATGATTTATCACCTTAGATGTGGCACATAAATCAACTTATTGTTCCATACATGAGGCCACATTTTACATAGCCCATATACAACATAACATGTGGATGAAACCATGCTGTGTACAAACTATGTAAAATGTGGCCTTACATATGGAATAATAATCTACTATGATAAATCATATAATGGTTATCTGAACATGCTTGAAAGCAACAAGTATCGAAAAGACAAACATCAAAAACAGCTGACCACACAGTTAATAATGAATATTACAGCCTACATAGACTGTACAAACTTCCAGTACGGTGGAATAACTGTACATTAACAACTCCTGTTAAGTGCTACAACAAAAAAGTTAAATTCCCAGGCGAAAACTAGTCGTCAAGTATATAAAAAAGTGAAATTTATAACTTTCGTTGCCTTTGTGTTCTACTACTATAGACTATGTGTCCACTTACAAAAAAGTTTTTAGAGGTTGTGGCCTCACACGAAAACAAAATAATGAGGAAGTTAACTGATAGGGGAAAGCTTACAGAATCACATAAGACAATTACATGTATCAATTTTTCTTCTTATGGGCAAGACTATTAACAAACTAAATTCCTTTCATCAAAGAAAAATGATGAATGACTTAGTATTAGCAATTGGGCAGAATTTTTCAACATAGTGAATGAAAGAAAAAATCTTATAAAACTTGAAACAAAAAAGAAATTGCTGTGAAATAAAAACAAAACAACTACTAAATTACAGGAATTCTTCAACAGTGCCCACTACCGTACATCTGTGAAATCAAAATCTGCTGCTGGACAACATCCAATATCATGCTGTGTTCCTCCACCCTGTGTATTGTAACAAGCTTGGATCACCCTTGGCTTGCTATCCACAATGTGGTAGAGACACTGCTGCTCAAGTCTGCCCACTCACTGACGGTGGCCTTCCTGAGGTCATCCAACGTGTGACGAGGTTTCCTGCAGTGGTGCACTGCCAGTTAAGACAGGCTGCAGGCATGCTCAATCGGGCCTGTGCCTGCAGATATTACAGGCTATACCATGTGGCTGATTCTTGTCTCCTGAAGGAGGAGTTCACGTGGCATGTAATGCATTGTCATCTTGAAAGTTAATGGTAGGGCTGGAATATTGGCAGAGGGATCATTTCCCAATACTGTATATCCCTCACATTAGTCTCGATAGCAGTGAGCGAAGTATGCTATATGGATATCAGCCCAAAATGTGCCTAATCCTACCTGGCCTCCACCACATTCTCCTATGACAATCCGCAGTATCCACACATAGCCTGCAGTCAGTGGTGAAGAGAACCTGATGCTTATTTATTTATTACACGAAATTTTTAAAAGTCACATTTATGAACATAAACTAAGGATAAAATTCATAAAGAAACATCTAGATTACAAATATAGTTAACTGGACTATCACTCCTCTTCAAGCAGTAATCAAATTGTCCTGTGCAGGCCCTTAGTGGCAGACACATTTATGTCTGCTTGTGTCTGTATATGTGTGGATGGATATGTGTGTGTGTGTGTGTGTGCGAGTGTATACCCGTCCTTTTTTCCCCCTATGGTAAGTCTTTCCGCTCCCGGGCTTGGAATGACTCCTTACCCTCTCCCTTAAAACCCACTTCCTTTCGTCTTTCCCTCTCCTTCCCTCTTTCCTGATGAGGCAACAGTTTGTTGCGAAAGCTTGAATTTTGTGTGTATGTATGTGTCTGTTTGTGTTTCTATCGACCTGCCAGTGCTTTCGTATGGTAAGTCACATCATCTTTGTTTTTAAATATAAGCATTTATTTCTGTATTCTTTTGGTTATATATGACATTACCTACTGGTTGTCTATACCATCAATCCTATAAAAATTCAATTTATCTATGAATCACACAGTCGATTGCTTTGCATAGTTTGCAGGAAATACCAACAAGTACTATTTTATCATTTAATCCTTGTAAAATTTTGTGAGTGAACATGTGAATGTCATTCTCAGAAGAACAATTTTTCTGCACTCCACAAACTGTGATTTGCTGAAGATACTATCATTGTTCACATAAGATACTATTCTAGAGTACATCACTTTCTCAAAAATTTTGGAAAATGATGTCAACAGTGAAACATGTTGGTACTTATTGACATCTATCCTATCACCTGTATCATAGAGGAGTTTGACAATGGCATATTCCAATCTCGCTTGAAAAATGTCTTGAGTTAGTGATGCATTACATATTTTAGATAAGATTGGACTATTATTTGGGAGCAGATCTCAGTAATCTAATGGAAACGCTGTCAAAACCAGATGAGCATTTATTTTTGAGAGAATGTAAATTTTTCTTAATGTCAGAATGAGAAGTTGGTGATGATTCATATGACTGAAGCCTTTGACAGTTGCTTTTTCAACATACTGCTGTGATTTCTGTCTTGAAAAGTCTGTCCCAATACTTTCTACTATATTCCAGAAAAGAGTACTGAATACTTTTTGTACCTGTAAGTCATCATTTATAGCCCTTCCATTCAGTTAAACTGTGATGTTATCCTGTTCTGTGGCTAGTTGTCCTGTTTCTCATTTCACTACATTCTATATGGCCTAAGTCTGCTGTTGGATTTACTAATTTCTGACATTATGTGCATGTTCCTTGACTTTTTAATAACTTTTCTTAATAATTTAGAGTAGTTTTGTAGTATGCAAGTATGTCAGGATCTCTGCTTGTTCTTGCCAACCGATACATTTCCACTTTGTTTTCACAAGATACTTCAATCCATCTAGAGAGACAGCTTTTACATGGCTGTTTTATGTACTGTCTGATTACCTTTTGTGGAAAGCTATTTTCAAATAATGATATACATTTATCATGGTTTAGATTAAGATTTTTGTTAGCATCTATTTCATTATAAATTGTATCCCAGGTCATCTCTTGTAAACTATTCTTAAAAACATCTGTCTTTATCATTGATTATTCTAACTGATTTCCACTGAGGAATATTCATTCTCTAAGGCACCATGTTATTTTTTTAACTAACAGTGCATCATGATCAGAGAGAACATCTGTTATTGGGTAAACAGTTATTTTCTTGCTTTGAGCTTCACCAAAGAAAACATTGTCAATTAGGGTCCTAATGCCTTGATACACCCATGTTGGAAAGTTAATTACTGAGATCAGATTGTAGGATCCAAATACTGTTTAGTTTTTAATCCTTGTTTCCTTTCAGAATGCTTTACAAAATCTAAACTGGAGTCACAACAGACTGTTAACTGTTTGCTGCTCTCTAACAGATAGCATAATAAGGAATCAAAACCTTTATAAACAATTCAAAATTTCCCAGTGGGGATTTATACACAATTATAATTAAAAGAGAACTATTTTTCAGCACTTCTATGTGCTGATTACTACAAAATATGTAACAATGCCTCTTTTGCCCATATTAGTTCTGTATGAGTAAGCTGCTAGGGCATAATCTCTAATGTGTGGTTACATCTGGTTATGTGATGCTCATATAGGCACAGGATGTGATCTTCTCAGAGCTCTCTAAATCTTCCAAATAGACAAGAAGCTCTTTTACCTTATTATTCAGTCACCTAATATTTTGATGAAATAAGCTAACCTTACTTTTCTGTGCATTCTTCAGGACTTTGTGAGGCTCTTCATTCAAAACATAGTGCCTGAATACTGATTGTAACCTTTAAAAAAAAGGCACCTCTCTGACATCAGTAGCAACAGAGATCTTGCCATGGGTAACAGTGGCCCTCCATAGATTTTCTGCAAGTGCTCAGCCAACCTATCTTTCCCTCTCATATTCAGGTGAAGGCCACGTCTGGAACATACCCATCTCCCAATTGTAAAAACAGGTACTGCACTCATATGAGATTTCATTTCAATCAGCAGCAGCCTGCTAAGCTGTGTTCACATGGTTCACAGCAATATTGACCCAGGGCTGATCATGACACTTCAGAACCTCCACAAAACACATTTCTGTGTGTAGTTGCTACTCACATTTCATTTAGGTCACCCCTAATGCTGTAATTATTGTTCTTATCCAGGCTGTTCCCCACTCCACCTGCTACAGTAACCTGATCCTCTTTGTTAAAATCTTTGCACATATACCCTGTGTCCTCTGTCACCTGGCTGAGACTGGCATTTGGCTTCACAATACTTGTGGCCTGGTACCCAGTTCCTAATTGGTCCTGTACCACCTGGCCTACACTCCTCCCATGGCTACTACCTACATCTACATCTATATGGTTACTCTGCAATTCACACTTGAGTGCCTGGCAGAGGGTTCATCCAACCACTTTCATACTACTTCTCTACCATTCCGCTCTCAAATGGCGCGTGGGAAAAAGGAACACCTAAGTCTTTCCGTTCAAGCTCTGATTTCTCTTATTTTATTATGATAATCATTTCTCCCTACGTAGGTGGGTGTTAACAAAATATTTCTGCATTCGGAAGAGAAAGTTGGTGATTGAAATTTCATAAATAGATCTCGCCACAAAGAAAACCGTCTCTGTTTCAGTGACTGCCACCCCAATTCACGTACCATATCAGTGACACTCTCACCCATATTGCGTGACAACACGAAATGAGCTGCCCTTCTTTGCACTTTTTCGATGTCCTCCGTCAATCCTACCTGGTAAGGATCCCACATCGTGCAGCAATATTGCAGCAGAGAGCGGACAAGTGTAATGTAGGTTGTCTCTTTAGTGGGTTTGTCGCATCTTCTAAGTGATCTGCCAACAAAGCGCAGTCTTTGTTTTGCCTTCCTCACAATATTATCTATGCAGTCTTTCCAATTTCAGTTGCTCATAATAGTAATTCCTAGGTATTCAGTCAAATTGACAGGCTTTAGATTTGTGCAATTTATCGTATACCCAAAATTTATCGGATTTCTTTTATTAGCCTAGTGGATGAGCTCGTACTTTTCTTTGTTTAGTGCCAATTGATCCTTTTTGTACCATACAGAAATTCTCTCTAGATCATTTTGTAATTGGAATTGATCGTCTGGTGATTTTACTAGATGGTAAATTACAGTGTCATCTGCAAACAATCTAAGGGGGCTGCTCAGATTATCACCTAGATCATTTATGTAAATCAGGAACAGCAGAGGGCCTATGACACTACCTTGCGGAATGCAATATATCACTACTGTTCTGCTCGATGATTTACTACGAACTGTGACCTCTCTCAGAGGAACTCACAAACCCAGTCACACAGCGGAGACGATACTCCACATGTACACAATTTGAATAATAGTCTCTTGTGAGGATCGGTATCCAAAGCCTTCTGGAAATCTAGGAATATGGAATCGATCTGAGATCCCTTCTCAACAGCACTCATTACTTCATGGGAATAAAGAGCTAGCTGTGTTGCACAAGAATGATATTTTCTGAATCCGTGTTGGTTATGTATCAATAAGTCATTTACTTCTAGGTGATTCATAATGTTCGAGTACAGTATATGCTCCAAAATCCTACTGCAAATTGAGGTCAGTGATATGGGTCTGTAATTCAATGGGTTACTCCTATTTCCTTTCCTGAATATTGGTGTGACCTGCGCTACTTTCCAGTGTTTAGGAACAGACCTTTCATCAAGTGAGCAGTTGTATATGATTCCTAAGAAAGGCACAATTGTGTCTACATACTCTGAAAGGAACCTGATTGGTATACCATCTGGACCGGAAGATGCCTTTTTTAAGTGATTTGAGTTGTTTCGCAACACTTAAGATATCTTCTTTTATGTCACTCATGTTAACAGCTGTTCTGGTTTCGAATTTTGGAATATTTGCTTCATATTCTTTCGTGAAGGAATTACAGAAAACTGTATTTCGCAACTCCGCTTTAGTGGCACCATCATCGGTAACATTTCCATCACTATCATGCAGTGACAGTATTGACTGTTTTTTTGCCACTGGTGTACATCACATACGACCAGAATCTCTTTGGGTTTTCTACCATATTTTGAGACAATGTTTCATTGTGGAAGCTATTAAAAGCATCTCACATTGACGTCCATGCTAAATTTCAAGCTTCCGTGAAACTTAGCCAGTCTTGGGGATTTTGCATTCTTCTGAATTTGGCATCCTTTTTTCATTGCTTCTGCAACAGTGTTTTGATGCGTTTTGTGTACCATGGTGGATCAGTCTCATCTCTTATTAACTTATGCGGTATGAATCTATCTATTGCTGTCAATACCGTATCTTTGAATTTGAGCCATATTTGGTCTACACTTACATAATTAGCTTGGAAGGAATGGAGACTTTCTCTTACGAAGACATCAAGCAAATTTTTATCTGCTGTTTTAAATAGATATAATTTGCATTTATTTTTAGTGGTTTTGGTTGATATGGTTTTAAGCCTCGCTACAATGACCTTAAGTTCACTAATCCCTGTATCCGTCACGATGCTCTCTATTAGCTCAGGATTATTTGTGGCTAAGAGGTCAAGTGTGTTCTTCCAACCATTTACAATTTGTGTGGACTCATGAACTAATTGTTCAAAGTAATTCTCAGAGAAAGCATTTAGTACAATTTCGGAAGATGTTTTCTGTCTACCACCGGCTTTGAACATGTATTTTTGCCAACAAATCGAGGGTAGATTGAAGTCTCCGCAGCAAGACATTTCTTCCTACTCACTTTTGACACTGACTTACACTTAGTTCCTTTGCTAGAAGTTTGCTGCACCCTACTGTGACCTACAGAATTTGAAGCAAAGAGGGGGACACATCTTCATATGTTACATATGACCATTTTCCTAGCTGAAAGTTGTATACAAATCCAGTGCATTTTTCATATCCTCATATAGAAAAACTGTGCAAAAAAACACACACAAAACTTAGAGACCTGCACTGGTTTCTTCAACAGTTGAAAACTTTAATTACTTCAACATTTGCATCAAATTAAAGAACATTTACATGCAAATATAAATTACTATCACAATAAAAGAAAAAATTTAAATTGTGCAGATTTGTTCCCTCTGAGCAAATCAGTGTCAATTTTAACAACTTTTACATATGATAACAATTTTTTTATTTACATGAATAATATAAAAAAATCTCATTTTGACACTACATTTTATTTTGAGTTCCATTATATGCTTAAATCTGGTTACAGTTCCATTATATGGATAAGTTGAAATAGTTTTTAAAACTGACAGAGTGTGCTGCTCTGTCAGAAGTCAAACTCTATGGAAACAGCTGTCTTAAATGAATTTTGCTTGACATTTTATGATTTTTTTTCTATATTGATAGTAGGTATTACTAAATAGTTTCCTGTGTTCAAAATTTCAGAACACCAAAATAGTTTTTAATCCTTATTTCCTTATATAAAACAAAAAAGTACAATGGAACCCAAATCTGAAGCAACTGCATGAAATGTTTGCTGAGCCCTTTTAAATGTTAAATTAAGTTTTGTTTATCTGCATGAGCTGGCTAAACAACGAAAGAAAGCTGAATGTGAAACTGAAAAAAGCAATACAAAGAATATAATCCCAGGACTTACACTTGCTACTTGCTTTAGAAGAATGAAGCTGTCAGTAACTACAGGGTGCCTGGGAAGTTGAGCATTTCAACATCTTGCCATCAGAACTTACATTACGATTATATAAATATTTCTCATTTTCGTTCTCAATTTATATTCTACCAAAGTCTGTCTGTTAATGGTTCAGAGCTGCCACCTATTTAAGTCCATTCTCAGTCAAAGGACCAGTGGATTAAGCTCTGTAAAATGCAGACAAAAAAGAAATATCACAAGTTGTTTAAACAGAGAAATTAAATCAAAACGTCATTTCACTATCATGCTTTTCAGCCATAACTTCGCATGATTATTCTCAATGACACAACATAATAAATACTTTTACTTAACAGAGCTACAGCTGTGATCAATAGAAAAGGATACTTCAGTGAATTTAAAATATTTCATATCAAATGTAGGCCATGATCAGTAATTTCAGCAGAGTGAGTAAATAACTCCAGTATTAAAAATTGGTGGGGATGGACAACTAAAACTCAAGAAGCTGGAGAGAGAAAAAAAAAACGCACACACCTTCAACATCGCAGAGCGTCAGCAATCGTTGGTTAATATATTAAAAAACTAGAAACCCGCCTCAATTGCGAAAAAAGCACCTAGTGTAAATCTAGGTTTCGGTGTAGATAACTACACCTTCTTCAGAACAATAAAACCCAAAAGTGCCTAAGAAGACTTTTCTCAATGATTAAAAGAACACCATAGCTATACATTTATAAACGAAAAAAAAAAGAAAACACAAACAGTACATATGTACAAAGTCTAAACCACTACTTAACTTAATGGTGTACGCTCCACCTCACACGGGCCTATGTTTGATGGGCCATGACCAGCCATAAACTGCCAATTTTTAATTTAAAAAAATTAACCTGCTTCTTACATGCCAGCAAAATATCAGCCATAAAGCTTTAATCATGCAAAATTTTCAGTTTCCACTAAATCGAATGAGTCCAAAATTACAAAACTAAAATATTTACTATCAAGGAATCCAAGGATGCTGATAGTGCAATTAGTTATTTGTTCTTGCATCTTATAGCAACTGGATCTCTCCTTCTATAGCACTTTGATGCATCCTGATGTTCTGCACCCCACAGAAATACAGAAGCAATACTGTACTTTCAGATCAGGCTTTTAAAAAAGTGTTGTGCTCAATATACAAAACCATGAATTACATTTTTAATATGGGAAATGATAGTGAAGCATTTGCAAGTTTTCTTTTCGTTCGCTGTGAAGAAATTATTTGGACAGTGCAGACCAATGCCACACAGCTACACATGAAGTGGATAACAAATAATATTCTGTAACTACACAATCTCTTACCTCATACGTGGGGCTGGGAAACCCTGAGATTCACATAATAATGCCATATCCAATCCCACAAACCACTTTTTCCTATGTAAACCATCGCCAGTGATTTTTGGGGAAGTGTGCCCTGTCGGTTCTGTAAACCAGTTCACACATAGAAATTTGTCGGCAATGACACTGATGCTTGTTTAGTTTTTGTTTCTTTTAATGAAAAGATTTTATTAAAAAGTAAATCGAGAACTAAAGTTTTTAAAAATGATTTTGGGATCCAGTGATATGGGTGTATTATTTAGATAGAGCTTTTAAAGAAACAGCATCAAAAGGTGAGACAAATTGCTTGTTATTATTTGGATCACTCTAGTCAGAAGTCCATAACAACTGACAATCAGAAGGTGGAAAATTCTCCCTGTTGTATCCAACAAGACAACAACACAAGTCGCAGAGAACAGTAATATTCTCTTAATCACTTATTTGAGGAGACTATGTGACACTACAGCCATAAGCTGTCACAGATTAATTTTTATAGTAGAACAGCAATAGCTCTGGAAGTCTAACTGTTATACTTAAAATAACCGTTAATAACAAACAAAAAATTGAAGACCAGCACCTGTAAATGAAAGGTATTTGGTGCAAAGGTACACTGGAAAGCTTAGTGGCAGCTGCAGCACAGTTGACAGACTATGACTGATGAAGTGGGGATATTAACCTTTTTATGGGGGAGGGAGGGTGGTGAGGGGGTGCAAGGTTTCTTGATTGTGGTAGTGTGGAGTGGAAAAGACACATGAGACAATTAATCAGTAGAACAGTAGTGAGTAGTGGGAGAAGGGACAGGCAGCAGGTGGCTCTCAATTGCAATACCAGTACCTGATTACCAATACAAGGCTGCACTGTACAGTAGCTTGTAGAGTACATATACTGAAATGCGCGCGCGTGAAAATCAAATTTTAATCGATATGCAGTAAACTGGCTGTAGAAGTGGATATAATACACTAGGCGATTAGCAAATCATGAATGAATCAGTAACCTGGAATATTACCTAGCATTCAGAAATTATGAGAAAACTTTGAATTCAGTGTCATCAAGCTTTCTACCCATTATGTGAGAAATAACGCATTTGATTAAACCCATGTTAGATTACTGAATATTGTGTTCATCAACAGTACAATGTCCTTAGACTTCTTCAGAACTGATAGAAGAGTTGGAAAAGGAAGTGCCACATCACCAAATATATTGTTCAGCAGCTGTAGAGGAAGTAGGGGGAGAAAAGGTGCATACTTCCATTATTAGAACACACACCACCTATGTTCTGTGAATGGCATTGTACTGCTTGTTTATAGGTCAGTTAATTCTCAATAACAAATGGAAGACATCAACACTAAAAGTAGAAAAGTAGGTCTGAAAATCTATTACAATACAATCAATGTAACATATAATCAGCACATCAATATGAATAATGCAGGAATTAACAAAGCTGAATACAGTGACTGGGCAGACAGTAAAAACAAGAAATAGAACAGTGAGACTGTTTTGGAGCATGTTTGATGAACTAACTGAAGTTTTTAAACTAAAGTTTCCAATAGGTCTGAAAATTTAAGTATGCAATCAGGGTGTATGCCAGTTTTGACTTTAAAGCAGTGAGTGTAGGCTTTCAATGCAAAAACCATTCATAACCTAATGGTTGATCATTGGGCAACAAAGAGAAGCTAGCAGCAAAAGAAAAGCAAACACATGGATTACACAATAAACTGGAGGCTAATTTGAGACAGTAATGAGTTGGTTTACTTTTTTCAATACCCCATGGATAATATTTGTGACATTCTCACAATGATGTAGAAAGTTATCAAAACTAGACATATTCATTATCAGAGAGCTTCCACAATTGTTACTTTTATAAAATGGTCCAAATTCAGTCTCCAGATTACTTTCCTAGGACAGCCTGTTAATTCAAAAATGGGAGTAGACTAATATTTTTATGCCTCTTCTGCTCCACTCTGTGCAGGACTAACATTAAGTTGTGGATAGTGGCTACTATTTTTGTTCTTAGTGTTATATTTATGAACCCAATTATTGTCAAATTGTATGTTATTCTTCATGACAAACTTCATAAGATGGTAAATTTATTATGAGGTTTTGGTTAGTATGCATAATTTTTTAAACAGTTGCCTACATGAGGTTTGGGGAGGGATCAGATATTGTCATTATAGCATGTTCATGTGCAATGAATACTGCGTGTCTATGCCTGGTACTGCCCCACAGAATTATTTCATATGACAATTACGCTAGTGAGTGGTTCATGGTGTGGGTTCCTGTAGTCATGTCCTAGTTCATGAACCACGGGCAATGTATGAGTGGCCAAGTAAGTGGTCCCGACAGTCAGGATACCAGTTACTTTGGAATAAGGCTGGGCATCTCGGACATATTCTCAGTCTTGGTCACCTTTGTGCTCATACGGCAAAGACTATCAAATCCACCGGTTAGTCCCTCAACAATTAGGGGTAAAACTCAATGGGACTCGGGGCAAGTAAGGCTAGCAACCTGCTTCCCCGATACTTTAAATATGATGCTGGCAACAATCAGAGCAAAATGCCTCGGACCTTTGGAGGTTACGGAGTCCCACCTCTAACTGACAAACCAGGGACTCCTAAGATACGACTTGGCAAACAAATGGTAATGAGATGGGGAGTAATAATATCAATGGGGGCTACCCTGGGAAGAAGGTAGAGCTGGCAGAGGCTGCAAGTAAGATGGGGCTGGATGTTTTAGCTGTTAGTGACATTCGGGTAAGGGGTGAGAAAGAAGAGGAAGTGGGAGAATACAAGGTCTACCTGTCAGGAGTCAAAGCAGGAATAGCACAATGGGGTGTAGGGCTTTACATCAGGAAAGAAATGGAACCCAGCGTAGTTGCAGTAAGGTATGTAAACGAACGACTGATGTGGATAGATTTGACAGTGTCTAGCAAGAAAATTAGGATTGTGTCAGTATATTCGCATTGTGAAGGGACAGATCAAGATAAGATGGATAGCTTTTATGAGGCACTCAGTGACGTAGTTGTTAGAGTAAAGGACAAGGACAGTGTTCTGCTCATGGGTGATTTTAATGCCAGGATTGGAAATCGAACAGAAGAGTATGAAAAGGTTATGGGTAAATTTGGAGAGGATATGGAGGCCAACAGGAACGGGAAACAACTCTTGGATTTCTGTGCCAGTATGGGCTTAGTAATCACAAACTCCTTTTTTAAACATAAGAACATTCACCGGTATACTTCGGAAGGCAGGGGAACCAGATCTGTCATTGACTATATAATAACAGATCAGGAATTCAGGAAGGCTGTGAGGGACACACGTGTATTCAGGGGATTCTTTGATGACACTGATCATTATTTAATCTGCAGTGAAATTGGGATTGTGAGGCCGAAAGTGCAGGAGGTCAGGTCCATATGTAGGGGGATAAGAGTGGAGAAACTTCAGGATAAGGAAATCAGGCACAAGTACATAACAGCGATCTCAGAAAGGTACCAGTTAGTTGAATGTAGTCAATTACAGTCATTGGAAAAGGAATGGACAAGGTACAGGGACACAGTACTAGAAGTGGCTAAAGAATGTCTTGGAACAGTAGTGTGTAAAAGTAGGATGAAGCAAACAGCTTGGTGGAATGACACAGTCAAGGCAGCCTGTAAAAGGAAAAAGAAGGTGTATCAAAAATGGCTACATACTAGAACTTAGGTAGACAGAGAAAGTTATGCTGAAGAAAGAAACAAAGCCAAACAGATAATTGCAGCATCCAAGAAGAAATCTTGGGAAGACTTTGGAAACAGGTTGGAGACTATGAGTCAAGCTGCTGGAAAACCATTCTGGAGTGTAATTAGCATTATTCGAAAGGGAGGTAAGAAGGACATGACAAGTATTTTGGACAGGTCAGGAAAACTGCTGGTGAATCCTGTGGATGCCTTGGGCAGATGGAGGGAATATTCTGAAGAGTTGCTCAATGTAGGTGAAAATACGATCAGCAATGTTTCAGATTTCGAGGTAGAATGGGATAGGAATGATGATGGAAATAGGATCACATTTGAGGAAGTGGAGAAAATGGTCAATAGATTGCAGTGCAATAAAGCAGCTGGGGCGGATGAAATTAAGTCGGAACTCATCAAATACAGTGGAATGTCAGGTCTTAAATGGCTACACAGGATAAATGAAATGGCCTGGGAGTCGGGACTGGTTCCATCAGACTGGACAAAAGCGGTAATCACACCAATCTTTAAACATGGAAACAGAAAAGATTGTAACAACTACAGAGGTATCTCTTTAATCAGCGTTGTGGGTAAAATCTTCTCAGGTATTGTTGAAAGGAAAGTGCGAGTATTAGTTGAGGACCAATTGGATGAAAATCAGTGTGGGTTTAGGCCTCTTAGAGGTTGTCAGGACCAGGTCTTTAGCTTACGGCAAGTAATGGAGAAGTGTTATGAGTGGAACAGGGAACTGTATCTATGCTTTATAGATCTAGAAAAGGCATATGACCGGGTTTCTAGGAGGAAGTTATTGTCTGTTCTACGAGATTATGGAATAGGAGGCAAACTTTTGCAAGCAATTAAAGGTCTTTACATGTATAGTCAGGCAGCAGTTAGAGTTGACGGTAAATTGAGTTCATGGTTCAGAGTAGTTTCAGGGGTAAGACAAGGCTGCAACCTGTCTCCACTCTTGTTCATATTATTTATGGATCATATGTTGAAAACAATAAACTGGCTGGGTGAGATCAAGATATGTGAACACAAAATAAGCAGTCTTGCATATGTGGATGACTTAGTTGTGATGGCAGATTCGATTGAAAGTTTGCAAAGTGATATTTCAGAGCTAGATCAGAAATGAAAGGACTATGGTATGAAGATTAGCATCTCCAAAACGAAAGTAATGTCAGTGGGAAAGAAATATAAACGGATTGAGTGCCAAATAGGAGGAACAAAGTTAGAACAGGTGGACGGTTTCAAGTACTTAGGATGCATATTCTCACAGGATGGCAACATAGTGAAAGAACTGGAAGCGAGGTGTAGCAAAGCTAATGCAGTGAGCGCTCAGCTACAATCTACTCTCTTCCGCAAGAAGGAAGTCAGTACCAAGACTAAGTTAACCGTGCACCGTTCAATCTTTTGACCAACTTTGTTGTATGGGAGCGAAAGCTGGGTGGATTCAGGTTACCTTATCAACAAGGTTGAGGTTACGGATATGAAAGTAGCTAGGATGATTGCAGGTACTAGTAGATGGGAACAATGACAGGAGGGTGTCCACAATGAGGAAATCAAAGAAAAACTGGGAATGAACTCTATAGATGTAGCAGTCAGGATGAACAGGCTTAGATGGTGGGGTCATGTTACACGCATGGGAGAAGCAAGGTTACCCAAGAGACTCATGGGTTCAGCAGTAGAGGGTAGGAGGAGTCAGGGCAGACCAAGGAGAAGGTACCTGGATTTGGTTAAGAATGATTTTGAAGTAATAGGTTTAATATCAGAAAAGGCACCAATGTTAGCACTGAATAGGGGATCATGGAGGAATTTTATAAGGGGGCTATGCTCCAGACTGAACACTGAAAGGCATAATCAGTCTTAAATGATAATGATGATGATGATGATGATGATGACAACTACGCTATATCCCAAGAGATGAGAAAAGTCTGGGAATAGTTAAGTATAGTTGAAGAACACAATGCATGGAGAAGTCTGGAGATGGCTTGTATCCAGCACCGGATGTCAAGTTGTTGATCATGTGTTGTATATGCATGCTAGGAGAAAAGCAAAAGCTTGAAACACAGGATGACTTTATGTTCTTTTAGATTGCCAGCTATCTTCCATTTTCTGGAAAGTGGTTACCTGCCCTCAATGTTATATTATTATTCCATCATGAAATTACCATTATCATAATGAATTCTAGGTTGTCACAGTTTGGTGCTAACACTCAGTTCATTCAGTTTCTATTCACTGGATTTCAAAACTGTCAGTTAAAAAAAAAATAACATTTATAGTTCCTTAAGCTTACAGCACGATCAACTACAGTTTATAAAATCTGATATTAACACCTGTGACTGCACTACTTGTAGTAACATATTGCATTAATTTTGCATACTATGTGTAGAACACACCGCAATATAAACCATAAGTAAAGAAAATAATGAAAATATACTATGAGGAACAAAGAGTTCAAGTTATACAAATAACAGAGAAATCCATCCACAAGTTTTAAATTTCTGGCAGCTGAGTGAAATAGACATTAGTGTCACTGGCATTGAAAAACAACAGAAATCACTGACATTAAACAAAGCTCTAGGGTTTGATGGATCACATTCTACACAGAAATTGCAGCTGAGTTAACCCCTCTACTAATCATAATATACCATAGGTCCCTTGAACAATAAAGAGAACTGGAAGAAAATATGAGTCACACCAATCTACAAGAAGGCTAGCAGAAGTGTACTCAAATGGGAATTTCTGGAGGGAAGGTGACATTCTTGTTGAAGAACACTATCGAGAAAACTTAGAGAACCTGCATTTGAAGCTGACCGCAGAACACTTCTGTTTCCTACAACATACAATAGCTGGAAGGTGTCACAATGTGACACCATAACAGAAGGAGAAGTAGCAATGGTCACTCCAGGTATATGAAGTCTGTAAAGAAACAGCGATATTGAATAACAAGTGTAAAACAAAGGATTAGGTGATAGATATAGAAATGCTAAATCAAATGCGTCTCACATTCGAAAGGGCAATGTATGAAACATTCCTGGACTATGAAACCAAAATGTTATTGAAACAGCTTTACAAAACCCAAAGAAATACTCTTCATATCTAAGGGCTCTCTCTGCACCGAAGTCAGCGTTCTGACACTCATGGGTGACACAGGAACCAAAATTAAGGGTAGCAAAGTGAAAGCAATAATGCTGAACTCCATTTTTAACTGTTTCCATACAAAGGAAAATCCTAAATATGGCCCCACTGTAATTCACATACCACAAAAGAATGACTGAAATCGATGTTAGTGTCACCGGAATTGAAAAACAACAGAAATCACTGACATTAAATAGAGCTCCAGAGTTTGATGGATCACATTCTACACAGAATTTGCAGCTGATTTAGCCCCTCTATTAATCATAATATACTGCAGGTCCCTTGAATGGTAAACAGTGCCCAGTAACTGGAAGAAAGCACGGGTCACATGTATCTACAAGAAGGGTAATAGAAGTGACCCACAAAACTGCATCTGATATCAAATCCTTGACAACTACTTATTGTAGAATCTTACAACTTGTTCTGTATTCAGATGTAATGAGGTATCTCAAACAGAATGACCTCAGAATGTCAGCCACTATGGAATCTACAAATATTGGCCATGCGAAAGACATCCTGAAAGCCAAGGATCGAGGCAGTCATGTACATACTCCACTTCCGAAAAGCATTTGCCTCAGTACTACACCAACATTTATTAATGAAAATACAATCATATGATGTATCATGCAAAAGTTGTCAATGGATTGATAATTTCTTAAATAGTGTGTCATCAACAAATGTATGAGTAACTTCATGTGTGTCCCAAGAAAGTATGCTGGGACCCTTGCTATGCATGTTGTATACTAATGGTCTGGTATACAATATTAATAGTAACAGTTATCTAGAGCCAAGTACTGTCTGATAAAACCTACACAAAAATTCATTGATAAAATTGTAATTGGTGGAGGAAAGATAACTGGTGCACAGAGTTCAAACATTCTCTAATGTAAAACTGTGCATTTCACAAGACAAAAAACATTGTATATATGTCTACAATATCAATGAATCACAGTTGGGATCAGTAAACTCATAGAAACACCTGGGTGTAACAAATTTTAAGGATATGAAATTGAAATCTAACATATGCTTAGTCAAAGGAAAAGCTTGTGGCTGACTTCAGTTCATTGTCAAGAGAGTGAGAAAAGGTGATTAGCCTAAAAGGAGATTGCTTACCGAACATTAGTGCGACCCATCCTAGAATATTCGCTGAAGTGTGTGGGACCTATACAAAAGAGGACTAATAGGGGATATTAAGTGCATAAAAAGAAGGGCAGTACAAATGGTGACACATTTGGCTGACACTTGAGAGAACATTAGAGATGTTAAAACTGAGCAGGCATACATCAGAAGACAGCCCAAACTATCTAGCAAAAGCACATTTACTAAATTTCATGAATCACCTACAAGTGAGAAATCTAGGAATAGAAAACAACCTCCTACATCTATACTCTGCAAGCTACATTATTGTGTGTGGCAGACAGTACTTTGGGTAGCCCTATTATTATTGCTCCCCTCCCCATTCTATTCATGAATGGTACATGGAAAGAATGACTGTCAATAAACCTCCTTGTGGGCTTAATCTATATAATTTCCTCTTTGTAGCCGTTTTGAGTGCCAAATGTTGGAGTTCATATTACATTTCCTGACACTTCCTGAAACCTACACTATCAGAATTTCAACAGCAGATGTCTGTGATACACAATGCCATTCTTGTATCATCTGGCAGTTAGGTTTGCTGAACATATCCATAACACTCTCAGACTTCATTCCTTTTGTTTCATGGGTAGTCGCTAATCACTTTTCTGCTGTACCTTTGACAGCCCTCAATGTAGCCATATGTCTTTCTTAAATCAAGAGGCAGAGTTGAAATTTCAAAATGTCAAACATTTCTCTGATAATGCTTTCAGTATATAGAACTTTTCTTCTGTCTTGACACTGTATGAACTTCCATATTTTGGTTGCAGTTTTATAATTTTTAGAAATAAAGAAAGGCAGGCATAAAGGTTCCAAAGAAAATTGCAGTGATGGAAAAAAAACCTGATGGACCTCAGTTTAAAATCTATTAGCATTTGTCTTCTTATTTCCTTTCTTTCTTTCTCTGTATTACATAAATATCATTACAGCAGTCTTTCTAAATGAAACTGCACACAACTTACATTCATAAACACTCGTCAATAAGCCTCGGCAGGTAGGAATTTTAATATTTTCAACATTTTGAGGCCCTATCCGCAACTGTATAAATATTAATTTTAAATTAACAACAGCCTCAGTTGCAATGTTTACCTAGGTTTACCTAGGTTTCAGTTGGGATAATCCAACCTTCTTCAGAATAAAAGGTACTACGATATGTCCATAATGGACAACATCAAAAACTAAAAACTATAATATAGTAAAACATTGTCATATTGCTGTTTCCCAGATAAGTTATTGCAATGTGACAATGTATTACTATATTATAGTCTTTAGTTTTTGACACTGTCCATTACGGACAAATCGAAGTTCCTTTTATTCTGAAGAAGGTTGGGTTATCCCAACTGAAACCTAAGTAAATCTAGGTAAACATTGCAACTGAGGCTGTTGTTAATTTAAAATTAATCTTCAATAAGTGTAAAATATGGTTTATCTCCATAAGACCGTAAACAAAACAACTGTAAGTTCAGGTTGGAATATCTACAATTTTGAAAAGGATAGGTTGCTACTCACCATAAAGATGATAGGTTGAGGTGCAGACAGGCACAATGAAAAGACTGTTAGACACTAAGCTTTCAGCCAAAGCCTTCTTCAGAAAAAAGGAAAACACACACAAACACACACACTCACACAAGCAGGTACACTTAATGTATACATGACCACTATCTTCTGCCGCTTCAGTCTGATTTAGACTGTACATGAAGTCAGATTTAGACTGTACATGAAGTCACAGTAATAAACATTTATAATAAACATTGTGATTGCAGTGTTTATATTGTTTTTAGACAGCTTAAAATGGTATGATAACAAAACTCTATGTGGTTGATGCAGAGAGATCACAAAATATATAATTTCTTCAGAAGGTCATTACTTACCACCATTTCATGCATAATACTAGCAATTTCATCTTACCTAAATACTGGAGTAGGGAAACCCTGACCAGGACACAGAAGAACGGCAGGTAAGTGTGCTACTATGCTGTTACCCTCAAAACGCTCTTTCAGTACTCTAGGTCTTATGTTGCCATTCGGTTCTGAAATTTCACAATTCTGCCACTCAGTGATGTCAGTGCTTTTATTAGGTAAGATACCCCTTAACAAATGAGACTTTTCTTTGAAACATATTTTGAAATTACTTTATGATTGGGCTACAGAGGAAATGAATATGAGTACATAATCTGTTTACAGCAGTTAATAAAAGGATAACTGTTTAATTAGAAAATGTGTGTGTGTGTGTGTGCGTGTGTGTGTGTGTGTGTGTGTGTGTGTGTGAACAATTACCTAAAAATTGGTAGTGGATATCCAGAAACTTCACATAAAATTACTGCCACATTTGTTAATGTTATCTCCATAACTAAGCTTCCTTCAATTTTTCTTCCTGGGTGCCGTGGAGGGATATTGTTGTTGGGCTCTGTAGAATTAAGTTGAAATCAAGAATTTGTTTATGTATATTGAAAAAGAGATTCTGCAGCTTCTGTCTTGGTAGAAGGAATATGAATAAAACAATGTAATGACAAATGATGAGGAAACACATGACACTGTATCTAAAGCCATAACTATCACGTTATTTCCTTACTGTATGATTATAAAGTGAAATATATTAAGAGGAAAAAAATGCTATAATCCTATATAACAAACTGATACTAAATTTGAAATCACTGAATGTACATGAAAAGTATGAATGTATATATAGAAAGCTATAGCTGGAATAAAATAACTTTCTGATTTACAGATTGCTGTGGCAGGGGGGAAGTGTAGTCAATGTGGAGCCAGTCACACTTGAGACTGCTCTGTAGTTACCATCTAAACATGCAACACAGCACATGGGACTCAAGAAAGATCCATGATTAGCTGAATGCTGAACCCTACCATTCAGTTCTCTGAAATGTGAATCACTAAGTAATTTTTATTGAAGTACAGCAAACAATTACAGAAAAAAACAATTGTTGTTCTGAGGTTCTCATCCACTTATTCATAAGGAGCCGCAGGGGCGTAGAACCGCTGTCTCTACCCTCCAATATTACTGCCCTAGCACAGCAAGAACAACTGTATCTTTACCAGATCAGTTCTCCGTGGTAAGCACTCTACACTACACGCATCGTGTATACACTGTGAGAATAAAAATATTCATAGCAAAGTGACAGGAATATGAGTGATTGTTTATCATTGTAATTACCATGTCCACTCCCCATATCTACAGTGGTGAGCCAGAAGTGATATGAACACGCAATCTTCTGACTGGTTTCACCACCTGGACTTGATTTCACAATATACTACCAACATCTGCTATGTACAGGAAGCAGAAAACACGGTGGCTGGCTACCTCTCACCACTCACTACCACATCGGCCCATCTTGACTTTGACCAACTAGCGGAGGCACAAGCAACTGACACAGACCCTCAAAACCTGCTATCTAGGCACACAATGGGCCTCCACCTCATGCAGTGCACCACTGCACGCACAACCAAACTAGTGTGGTGCCAATTATCACACGGCAGGCAACGACCAGTCGTCCCACAGAACTCCAGGAATACAGTTATCGACCTTCTCCACAACTTGTCTCACCCTGGAGTATGCCCGACACTGAAAATCATAATGGAACATTTCATTTGGACTAACATTAAATGGGACTGTGCTGCACGGATGGGAGCCTGCACCCAATGCCAACGGGCCAAAACAGGACGTCACGTCTAGCCACCCTTCGGGAAATTCCCCATTCCAAAAGGCCATTTCCAACATGCCCACATAAACATGGTGGGGCCACTCCTAGATTCGAATGGATACAACTACATCTTGTCAGCCGTAGACAGGACAACTCGATGCGTGTAGGCCACGCCTCTGACTGATATCTCGGCTGATACCGTTGCCTGAGCTTTCATCACACTATAGATTGCACGCTTTGGCTGCCCGAGTCCCTTACCACTGACCAGGCCCCTGTTCTCTGAGCTCTGCTGCCTCTGTGGGTGACACGTATTCCACATGACAGCCAACCATCCTCAATCCAAAGGACTTGTGGAACGGTGGCAACACACCCTCAAGAGAGTGCTCATATGCCATGACCAGGAGTGGACAGATGCCCTTCCCTGGGCGCTACTGGGCATATGAGCTGCCTACAGAGAAGATCTGGATACATCACTGGCAGAGGTGCTCTACAGGGAACTGATCACCCTAACAGCAGAGTTTGCATCACAAACCACCGACCCCATGGATATCAACCTGCTGGACCTAGTAAAATGTGTCAGGGACCACATCCGCATCCCACCACCATCCCACCATGCCAAACAAGAAATCTCTGTGCGTAACACCTCCAATCGTGCACACACATCATGCCGAGGACTGATGCTGTTAAACCCGCTCTCCACTCTGCGTACTGTGGCTTACACAAGGTGTTGAAATGAGGATGAAACACTTTTGATATATTTCAAGCTGGAAAAATGACGCTGAACTGCCTAAAACTAGTGTGGACTTTAGCGGATGCACCTATGTTTACTCTTCACTGGCCCCAGCTCCAGGTCCCTCAAGCCAATTTACAGTTGGTCTAGACCTGCAAGACTATCTCCCAGAACACATTTCCATAACACTGCAGGACTCACTACTCACGGTTAGGGCCAAATCTGACAATAGACAGCCAGGCTACAGCACGGTCCCGAGGTCATTAGAGAACTACATGCCCCTTCCACCTACAATCAACACAGCAGGTCTGGAATCCACTCTTTCTTCAGATGGCTACCAGCTCATGTCGGCGATAGAGCACTCCGTATGATGACTGACACTCCGGACACCGTTGCCAGTGGACTGGCAGCCTCACTAACACCGGACGACACACCGCCAGCCACTGATGCCTCAACGCTCACCACCAGCGCCCCATCAGCACCGCCACCGATGTCACGGGCTGGCCGTCCCTGACTCTACCCCCCCAATAATGTTGTTGCCCTACAGCCGCAAGAATGTTTGCCAGATCAGTTCTCTGTAGTATGCACTCCACACTACACACATTGTGTATACCCTGCAAGAATAAAAGTATTCCTAGTAAGTGACAGGAGTGCGAGTGATTATTTACTGTTGTAATTACCACGCCCGCTCCACACAACCAACAGAGCTAAGAAAATTAGAATAAAACAAAGGAAACGGTTTTTGACAAGAAGTCATAAAAAACTCAATATTAAGAGAGAAAATTCATCCTGTGTTGGGTGGGACGTGAAAGAAACTAATTTTTTAGTTAAATTTTCCATTTCTGTTGTATGTTTCATATCTTATTCTTTCCCAGAATTCTTTTTAAAAAATAAATTTTAAAAAATAAAGCCTTGACTGATTTATTTTCAATTTTTCTGTAGCCTTATGCGCTCAGTTCTCTAGTGTGAAATAGCAAAAATTTTCCTCTACAAGCTTCAAGTCTAAATTTTTTGTACAGAACTGCTTATGCATGCTTCCACACTGGTAAATAGAAAATTGTGAGAGATAATCTGTGCCATGATCCTTTTACTCATTAATTACAAATAAGTGTACTCTTCACATCGTAAGAATAAAAACTGACTAAGATCTATAGTTATCATACAGTACCCATATTAGAAGTGTGATGAGCACATAATATCATATCACATCCATAGGTCTTGGCCAGTTTCCATTTGCACAAGACAAAGAATATGCATTTCTGTATTTAGTGTATGCATATTTCTGTATATGACCACCATTTGAAAATGGACAATTTTTAAAACCAGTCATACTTTAATACAAAAGAAAAGTTATAAGCCAAACATACCACAGTAGTCTTTAACACAGCACTGATATGGGAGGTCGTCTCAAAGTGTGACAGAGGGCGAAAGACATCCCAGAGGGCTGAACGGAAGGCCTCTCCAGTTTGTCTGACGAACTGGTTTCAGGCTCTGTCTCCGGCTGATATTGATCTTTGGCCGGACATGGCTGCTTGTCCTGTTCCAGAGGTTGCCCCTCAGTCTGCAAGATCCGGGCGCTCACAGAGGGTGGGCTTACTGGTAGTTTGGAGCTCCAACGTCAGGCGCGTAATGGGGCCCCTTAAGGATATGGCAGCAAGAGAGGGGAAGAAAACCAATGTGCACTCCGTGTGCATACCGGGGGGAGTCATTCCAGATGTGGAAAGGGTCCTTCTGGATGCCATGAAGGGTACAGGGTGCACCCATCTGCAGGTGGTCGCTCACGTTGGCACCAATGATGTGTGTCGCTATGGATCGGAGGAAATCCTCTCTGGCTTCCGGCGGCTATCTGATTTGGTAAAGACTGCCAGTCTCACTAGCGGGATGAAAGCAGAGCTCACCATCTGCAGCATCGTAGACAGGACTGACTGCGGACCTTTGGTACAGGGCCGAGTGGAGGGTCTGAATCAGAGGCTGAGACGGTTCTGCGACTGTGTGGGCTGCAGATTCCTCGACTTGCACCATAGGGTGGTGGGGTTTCGGGTTCCGCTGGATAGGTCAGGAGTCCACTACATGCAGCAATGGCTACACAGGTAGCAGGGGTTGTGTGGGGTGGACTGGGCGGTTTTTTAGGTTAGATGGCATCGGGCAAGTACAGAAAGGGCAACAGCCTAAAAGGGTGCGGGGCAAAGTCAGGACACGCGAAGACCAAGCAGCAATCAGTATTGTAATTGTAAACTGGCGAAGCTGCATTGGTAAAGTACTGGAACTTCAAGCGCTGATAGAAAGCACCGAAGCTGAAATCGTTATAGGTACAGAAAGCTGGCTGAAGCCAGAGATAAATTCTGCCGAAATTTTTACAAAGGCACAGACGGTGTTTAGAAAGGATAGATTGCATGCGACCGGTGGTGGCGTGTTTGTCGCTGTTAGTAGTAGTTTATCCTATAGTGAAGTAGAAGTGGATTAGTTCCTGTGAATTATTATGGGTGGAGGTTACATTCAACAACCAAGCTAGGTTAATAATTGGCTCCTTTTACCGACCTCCCGACTCAACAGCATTAGTGGCAGAACAACTGAGAGAAAATTTGGAATACATTTCACATAAATTTTCTCGGCGTGTTATAGTCTTAGGTGGAAATTTCAATTTACCAGATATAGGCTGGGACACTCAGATGTTTAGGACGGGTGGTAGGGACAGAGCATCGAGTGACATTATACTGAGTGCACTATCCGAAAATTATCTCGAGCAATTAAACAGAGAACCAACTCGTGGAGATAACATCTTGGGCCTACTGATAACAAACAGACCTGAACTTTTCGACTCTGTAAGTGCAGAACAGGGAATCGGTGATCATAAGGCCGTTGCAGCATCCCTGAATAGGGAAGTTAATAGGAATATAAAAAAAAGGGAGGAAGGTTTACCTGTTTAGCAAGAGTAATAGAAGGCAGATTTCAGACTACCTAACAGATCAAAACGAAAATTTCTGTTTCGACACTGACAATGTTGAGTGTTTATGGAAAAAGTTCAAGGCAATCGTAAAATGCGTTTTAGACAGGTACGTGCTGAGTAAAACTGTGAGGGATGGGAAAAACCCACCGTCGTTCAACAACAAAGTTAGGAAACTACTGCGAAAGCAAAGAGAGCTCCACTCCAAGTTGAAACGCAGCCATAACCTCTCAGACAAACAGAAGCTAAATGATGTCAAAGTTAGCACAAGGAGGGCTATGCATGAAGCGTTCAGTGAATTTGAAAGTAAAATTCTATGTACCGACTTGACAGAAAATCCTAGGAAGTTCTGGTCTTACGTTAAATCAGTAAGTGGCTCGAAACAGCATATCCAGACACTCCGGGATGATGATGGCATTGAAACAGAGGATACGCGTAAAGCTGAAATACTAAACACCTTTTTCCAAAGCTGTTTCACAGAGGAAGACCGCACAGCAGTTCCTTCTCTAAATCCTCGCACAAAAAAAAAAAAAAAAAAAAAAAAAAAAAAAAAAAAAAAAAAAAAAAAAAAAGGCTGACATCGAAATAAGAGTCCAAGGAATAGAAAAGCAACTGGAATCACTCAACAGAGGAAAGTCCACTGGACCTGATGGGATACCAATTCGATTCTACACAGAGTACCAAATGATTGGAAAAGAGCACAGGTAGTCCCAGTCTTCAAGAAGGGTCGTCGAGCAGATGCGCAAAACTATAGACCTATATCTCTGACGTCGATCTGTTGTAGAATTTTAGAACATGTTTTTTGCTCGAGTATCATGTCATTTTTGGAAACCATTATCTACTCTGTAGGAATCAACATGGATTCCGGAAACAGCGATCGTGTGAGACCCAACTCGCTTTATTTGTTCATGAGACCCAGAAAATATTAGATACAGGCTCCCAGGTAGATGCTATGTTCCTTGACTTCTGGAAGGCGTTCGATACAGTTCCGCACTGTCGGCTGATAAACAAAGTAAGAGCCTACAGAATATCAGACCAGCTGTGTGGCTGGATTGAAGAGATTTTAGCAAACAGAACACAGCATGTTGTTATCAATGGAGAGACGTCTACAGACGTTAAAGTAACCTCTGGCGTGCCACAGGGGAGTGTTATGGGACCACTGCTTTTCACAATATATATAAATGACCTAGAAGATAGTGTCGGAAGTTCCATGTGGCTTTTTGCAGATGATGCTGTAGTATACAGAGAAGTTGCAGCACTAGAAAATTGTAGCGAAATGCAGGAAGATCTGCAGCAGATACGCACTTGGTGCAGGGAGTGGCAACTGACCCTTAACATAGACAAATGTAATGTATTGCGAATACATAGAAAAAGGAATCCTTTATTGTATGATTATATGATAGCGGAACAAACACTGGTAGCAGTTACTTCTGTAAAATATCTGGGAGTATGCGTGCGGAACGATTTGAAGTGGAATGATCATATAAAATTAATTGTTGGTAAGGCGGGTACCAGGTTGAGATTCATTGGGAGAGTCCTTAGAAAATGTAGTCCATCAACAAAGGAGGTGGCTTACAAAACATTCGTTCGACCTATACTTGATTATTGCTCATCAGTGTGGGATCCGTACCAGATCGGGTTGACGGAGGAGATAGAGAAGATCCAAAGAAGAGCGGCCAGTTTTGTCACAGGGTTATTAGGTAACCGTGATAGCGTTACGGAGATGTTTAGCAAACTCAAGTGGCATACTCTGCAAGAGAGGCGCTCTGCATCGTGGTGTAGCTTGCTATCCAGGTTTCGAGAGGGTGCGTTTCTGGATGAGGTATCGAATATATTGCTTCCCCTTGATTATACCTCCCGAGGAGATCACGAACGTAAAATTAGAGAGATTCGAACGCGCACAGAGGCTTTCAGACAGTCGTTCTTCCCGCGAACCATACACGACTGGAACAGAAAAGGGAGGTAATGACAGTGGCACGTAAAGTGCCCTCCGCCACACGCTGCTGAGTGGCTTGCGGAGTATAAATGTAGATGTAGATGTAGATATTGATAATAAATTGTCAATGTACGAGTTCAAAGTTGGTAAGTGGGAGAGAGTAGTAAATACTGCTACTGCCAACTCCTCACTCCTGAATCAATTTAACTCACTCTATCATGTAACTTCCAACAGCTGAGATACTTTGAAGTGATACTTTTAAGCAATACAGACAACAATACAATTAAAATTTTCAGGAACATAAAGTAAAAACACTGAGAATCCTTAAACAACTATATTAATTTCAGAGTGTATTTTATGAGGGTAATCCCAAAAGTAAGGTCTCCTATTTTTTTATAAGTACAGAACTCTGTTTGTGTGGCAGTTGATCACACTGTTGTGAAGAGTAAACATGCGCTCACTGCGCTGAGGCACTCAGTCTTGGCTTTGCAGCCATTGAGAATGGAGCCCCCATTGGATGTTAGCGCCAATTGCGAATTGCGTGCAGTTATTCAGTTTTTGAACACAAAGGGCACTGCGCTGATTGAAACCCATTGCCAATTGACAGAAGTGTATGGTGAGTCGTGCATGGATGTCAAAAATTTTCGTAAGTGGTGTAGAGAGTTTGCAGCTGGTCGGAACGAAATTCATGATGAACAAAGGAGCTGGAAACTGTCAGTTTCTGAGGAGACAGTGTTTAAGGTTGAGCAAAGCATGCATAAATATCGGCTAATACCCTGGATGATCTCTGCACGTTGGTTTCTGAGGTTTCCCAAAGCACCACTCACAGAATTTTAATGGAAACATTGAACTACCAGAAGGTGAGCACAAGACTGGTGCCACACATGCTGACTGAGGACCACATGCGGCAAAGAGTTTATGCTTCCCGCGCATTTCTTCATCAACTTGCAGGCGAACAGGACTACTTTCTGGACTCAATTGTCATGGATGAAGAACCTGGACATACCACTTTACACCTGAGACCAAGCAACAATCATGCCAGTGGCGTCATCCCTCTTCGCCAAAGCTGCGGAAATTCCAACAAACACAGTCTGCCAGTAAAGTCATGACAATTGTTTTTTGGGATCAGAAAGGGGTATTGTTGGTCGACATCATGCCCACTGGGACCACAGTTAACGCTGACAGGTGCTGTGAGACTCTGAAAAAACTCAAACGGCAATTCAGAACTGGAGAAAAGGAATGTTGGGCAAGGGCATACACATTCTCCATGACAATGCTTGCCCACACATCGCTCGGCAAACCGTTGCTCTCCTGCAACAGTTCCAGTGGAACATAATCACCCACCCACCCTATAGTGCTGACCTGGTGCCCAGTGACTGTCTCCTGTTCCCTAGGTTAAAAGAACATTTGGCCGGAAAGCAATTCAGCTCTGACGAGGAGGTGAAAGAAGAAGTTCATAACTTTCTGAACAGCATGTATGACATGGGCATACAAAAACTGCCACAGTGTCTACAAAAATGCCTGAACAGAAATGGTGATCATGTTGAAAAATAGCTAATTGTTCAATCTGTAAACTGATGTAAGCCACTGTAGAATAAAACAGGTCTATGTACTTATAAAAAAAATTGGAGACCTTACTTTTGGGGTTACCCTCGTATGTTACGAAAACATTCCTGCTAATATGGCACATTGGGTTAACATGCAGAACAAATTTGTGTGTGTGTGTGTGTGTGTGTGTGTGTGTGTGTGTGTCAAAATAATAGAAAAAATATTTGGAAAAAATGGCAACATAACAAAGAAATCCAGGTGATATATGTGTAGGGTTATAAATTATCAGCTAAGTAATGTAGAAGCAATGCAGAGACAACACTCTTATAGATGTCACACATAGATTTTGCATCAATTAACAGGTAAAAGGATGTGTATATGGTATGCTTAACATTACAGATAAAACAATTAGTGTTTACAGATCCCCCCTGTGAAATTTTCATCAGTTTCTATAATTATATTAAGCACCATTGTTGCTTGTCTGTGAAGTAGAAATGAATAATGATTTGCATTGATTTCAAAATTAGCTTTATAAATCAGCTGAAGTTGGACAAGACACAAAATTACTACTTGGCACTAACAATTTTATGTCAGTTCTACATCAGTCAACTATAGCTGTGATTAATACTGACACATTAATAGGTACTAATAGACACCATTTTTGCATGATAAAATAAGGTATACCTAGTTATAAATGAACTCTCAAACCATGCTGTTCACATGCTCAACATCGTAATACAAAGTCAAATGATAACAAGGAAAGTAAACAGTTTAGTTCAAAATTTCACAACAGGTAAAAAGAATATGTAGCAGGGATAAGGCAGAAAAATGCGATGCTGGATGCTGCCTAGTTCTGTATTTCATGCATTCCTAAATACGCACACACACACAATGTAGTTTAAATACCAAGAAATGCCGTTGAAAAGTTCTGAAATCTCATTTTATACTCTATAAATAACCTAAATTATCTTTGTAATATGAATGTAATTACACACAAACGCACACACTCAGAGGTCATCCAAGATCGGTGTTCAGATTTTAAAAATGACAGTGATGACCAAAAAATCTCTGCTTCAACAACAAATCTTTGAACATTTACTTAAGTCTCTTTCTTTGGTTTGTTTATATCCTGTAAAGCACATGTGAGTTGTTAACTGTGGCAAAGTGTAGAGTAATCCTATGGACTCAAATAACTGTAAATAACACTATCAAGTCAGCCTTATGATTTCGTTAGGTAATAACCCCAAATACCTCATCACTTTCAGGCATTCAATGTTTACTTGTTTCAAACTTTTTCTGTCACGTCACAGCGACACAATGACCCCCATAATGCTACAAACTATTACAAAGAACTGAACCAGTTGATAATGAATCACTAGGTGATTTGAAATTGGCAATGAGAAAATAAAAATCCAACCATCACAAAAGGTGACTGGTTGTCGTCATTCCTAAAAACCTTTATTAATCATGTTGCAGTGTACCGCATCCATATCAGGTAAAAGTTTTAAAGGCAAACAATATCAGTGGATGTTGAAATGGGAAACTGGAGTTTGTAAAAGAACACAATGGTGTAGTTACTTAAAAAATAGCAATGGTGTCTCACAACATACATAAAACAAACTTTACTAGCAGTTAAAATTAGTTGCCTCATCTCAAAAGCAAAGATCTGAGAACTATTGTGAATTCAGTTTTAAATGACATCATATTTGCTTTTAGCTATAATTTTAAACCTATTTCTATGCCATAATAGGACATCAAATATGTGAATGCTAACAGACTGGAGATTTTTTTGTAATACTGTTATTCTCATCTTATGTTTTCTCAGTATGTTTTATTATTTCCTTGTAAACAGTTGAAAATGGGACAATAAAACATTTACAAATAAAGTAAACATGACATCATTTAACATTTAAAGATTTCATAGGCGCTGTGGACTCTTATTACAAGAAGTTAATACTATTAAAACTATTCAAATGGCCTGACAGCAGTCAAAAAACCAAACTGTTAAGATCAGTTCTCTTTTCAAATCACACATTTTCAAAGGATAGTCAACAGTTAAAGCAAAATCGTTCTCCTAATCTACTCAGTATCTCTGACAAGTTTTGGAAAATGTCAAATGGTTATGAACTTAAGATGTATCAGAATAAATTTGCAGAAATAATATACTAATCAGAATGCCCAAGAGATCATCTTCTCACACGACATAGCATCATGGCCCCTTTCTTAGGATTCAATACTATCTCCCACCAACTTCCCAACAAACACACACACACACACACACACACACACACACACACACACATGGTTATCCACATATGCACATTCTGACTTGTTTGGTTATTTATTCTTGCAGACCATTAGTAATGCAGAACTCCAAAAAAAAAAAAGTAGCCAATATGTCACAAATATTGTTGGTATTCAGTATTAACCTTTATTTTGGGCATATTAAAACATAATTAGTGCTAAATTTTTTGCTTCCTCCTATCTGAACTGTTACAAAATTTTCCTTTTAATGCAGGCTAATAATTGAATAGGGGTGGAAAATGTAACATCTTTTTCTGTTGAAATTTGCATCTATTTTCTTTGTTTGCACACAATTAGATACACAAATTTAAAAGATTGACACACTATATGAGTGAAGACAAACAAATTATTAGTTCTTTGCAATTGACTGTTAAAAACACTGCTAACTGAAAACTTTTTGAATGGAAAGTTTGCTTTTTCTGTCAAAATGGCCTTTGTTTTCTTCATTTGACTATATTATATACACAACTTAGTAACAGAGCTAGACCAACAAAAAATTAAGATCTTAGCGTTACAAGAAACTAGATTCACGGATGAAAATACAATAGACTATGGAAACTATCGCATCTTCAAGAGCAAGACTGACAAACGAATTGCCAATGGTACGCCACTCCTGGGCATGGCATTTGCAGTGCACAGAAATATATTAGGCTCAATTAGAGAGGTCTCTTCCATAAATAATCGCCTCATAACCATGCGTATCCAGTGTGCCAACAAGAAATACACATTGATAAATGTTCATGCACCCACAAACATAGACAACAAAAAACGCCAACTACAAACTGAAAAATTCTGGACTAAACTTGAAGATGTCATGGCCAAAATTCCCCGGGATGATATCAAAATCTTAATGGGAGATTTCAATGCACAAATTGGCAGAGAGAAAGAACACCAAAAAACTGTAGGAAAATATCCAGCACACAGATTCACCAACAGAAACAGACTGAGATTTATTGAACTATGCCAACAAAATAATCTAAAAATAATGTCTACATCTTTGAGAAAAAAACCTAGAAAACAAAAGACCTGGAGGTCCCCCATACAAGAGATCGGCGAATATCAGATTGACCACATGGCCATCTCCTATTTCGTACAGAAAGAGATCCATGATGTCCAAGTCCGCAGAGGGGCGAACATTGTCTCAGACCACTACTTAACATGCATTAAAGTGAAATTCACCCCAAAAAAATTCTATCCGAAGAAAACACACATGATGAAATTTGACACACGAACGATCAAAGAAACCAATCTGAAGGAGGAGTGGGAAAAGGAACCAGCTGACCCTTGGGAAAAATTTCGAACAAAAATTACAAAGAAGGCAAAAGAATTGATCCCATTGAAAAAGAACACAAAACACCCCTGGTGGGACTCTGGATGTGAAAAAGCGCTGGAAGAAAGAAAGAAAGCCTTTCTGAAGTATAACAGTAAAAAATCCCCAGAAAATCTAGATCACTTCCACAACACTAGAAGACAAGTGGCAAAAACAATCAGACAAGTCAAGAGGAAGTACCTCAAGGAACAGTGTGAGTCTATTGTAGAAAATTTCCGTAACTATAATGTACGAGACTTCTATAAGACCTTTGCTGGGAGAATCAATGGATACGGCTCACGAAATCTATGTTTCAGAAAACCAGATGGAAAACTAGCGCTCACAAATCGGGAAAATTGTGAGGAGCTGGCAAGATACTTTTCCAGACTCCTCAATTGCCCTGAACCTTCTTCAAGATTCCCTCAAGAAACTGCTATCTACACAAATCCAGAATCCCCACCACCTACACTAGAGGAGATCCAAAGACATATTCATAGACTGAAAAACAACAAGGCATCCGGAGAAGATAATATCACTGCAGAACTACTTAAAAATCTTGGACCAAATTCCCTCAAAGAACTCACTCAAATCATCACAGACATTTGGCAGACAGAAAAACTACCAGAAGATTGGAAATGCGCCCTAATTCATCCACTGCATAAAAAGGGAGACATGGCAGATATAAACAACTATCGAGGAATCTCCCTTCTCCAAGTCACTTATAAAATCCTCTCAGCTTGTCTTCTTCAACGAACACAAGAACAACTCGAACACAGTATTGGTGAAAACCAAGCTGGCTTTCGCCCTCACCGATCCTGTGCTGAACAAATTTTCAATTTGAAGACAACACTAAAATACAAAGCAGTCAGAAACAGTCCGATCATTTGTTCCTTTGTTGATTTCGCAAAGGCTTATGATTCAATCGATAGGCAATCTCTCTTTATTATCCTTGAGGAGCTAGGACTCGATCCGAAAACCCTAAACCTTATCAAAGAAACGCTCACAAACACAACTTCTAAGATAAAATTCCTGGGTGAAATATCAGAGCCCTTCCTGATCAAAACCGGCGTCAGACAAGGTGACGGCTTGTCTCCACTCCTCTTCAACCTTGTCTTAGACAAAGTCATCCGAGAATGGGAAAAAGAACTG
Organism: Schistocerca serialis cubense; assembly: GCF_023864345.2. NCBI lineage: Eukaryota > Metazoa > Arthropoda > Insecta > Orthoptera > Acrididae > Schistocerca > Schistocerca serialis. The sequence goes on along the minus strand of NC_064645.1, from coordinate 39,138,030 downwards.
AAGAATCAAAATTACTGGAAGCCTATACAACTAGGAAGATCTAAAGATGGTATTAAAATTTCATGCTTGGCATTTGCAGATGACATGGCCATTCTAGCAGAAAACGAGACCGCATCAATTAAACAGATAGACATTCTCAAAGAATGCGCCGAAAAAGTTGGGCTACAAATTTCCTTCCAAAAAACCAAATTCATCTGCTCAAAATTTGAAACTCAAAAACTGACTACAAAATATGGACAAATTGAGAGAGTTCCATTCTTTAAATACTTAGGCGAGGTCCTAGAACCCACAGGGGGAGAGAAAACTGCACAAAAAGTTCGACTGCAAAAACTGAAAAGAGCATACTGGAAAACCCACAACATCTACAATAAAAAGTGTCTCTCCATTCACTCAAAAATACGACACTACAATACAGTAATCAAGCCCGAAGCACTATATGCCAGCGAAACACTCACACTCCATAGAAAAGGCGACCTGAAAGGCATCCTGAAAGAGGAACGCAAAATTATCAGAAAGATTCTTGGCCCAAAAAGAATGGAAGATGGATACAGGTTACAGTCTCGGAAAACTACAGAAAAATTATCTAACCTCGCCGCAGACATCCGGAAAAGAAGACTAAAATTTTACGGTCATATCTACAGACTCCCAACACCCAGACTCTCCCACAAAATTTTAATATACATTGAAAAATTGAAAACCACACCCTGGATACAAGAAACCAAAACAGATCTAGCAAATGCACAAATAAATTCTTCAGAAGTTATAAACAGAAATGTATACAGGCAAAAAATCAATAGTTGGAAAGTACAACCCGAGAATGAAGTTTGCAAGAGACAGGGGACAAAATGGACAGAGGAAAGAAAGAGAATTCATGGGGAAAGAATGAGAGAAGTTTGGAGAATTAAAAAATTGAATCGGAAAAGCTTTGCGTGATCCGTATGGGTCCAATCGCACATAATAATATATATATATATATATATATATATATATATATATATATATATATATATATATATATATATATATATATATATATATATATATATATGATTATTCTTTTGAAAATCAGCAGCATTTTCCCACCAGTTAAGTGAATGCTTCTCCGATATAAGATGTTCCTGGACATTATTTTTCTTTTCCCGCCCAATCTGAAGATTAAAAAATCTGCAGACTACTAATTTTGTCCTTCTGTGAGGATTCTTGGCCCTACGACCCATGCTTGACAACAATGACAAGACACCAAGTGTAGAAGTAGAGCCGAATGTACAACAATTCAATTTTAACGTTAGGGAAAGAATTTCTGCGCCGTCGAAAAATGTTACACATTTTGTTTTCCAATCGCTATAGTGCAGAGGGCGGGTACTATAAACTATTCTCGCAGACGGCCAGTAGTATAAATAGACTAGAATTTTTACCGCCATTGGGTAACAATCAGTTCTAACAAACAAACGTACGCAATTCTTTCTTATAAAATGCTAGATCCCGTGGCTGAGTACTAGATTACGCAAGGTGCATCTTACACACACCATTCAACTGCCCACAACTGGCACGGCACTAGATCATTGAGTGGTTTGAAATGTCTTTGCATTCGTACCCTTTATTTTGCAAGTACATTCTTCCGCATATCATCTTTCCAAACTGGACTTTGCCAGATGATGTACAATGTAACTGCTTACATTTTCGATACTGTATGCAGAAAATAAAGCTATTTCAAATTAACTCTAATAAACAGCTCATCTGGATACAATTTGTTATGACACAGCCTCTATTGAATAATTTCACATTTTCGCATTTTGAGGCAAAATTCACATCTATTTCGCATTAATCGGAAAATGCAAATGTTTTCAGTCCCTACAAATAATCAACTTTGAAGAAACAAAGGTAACAGGGGAAAAAAAGGAATTTCTTTGTGCTAATGTATCTTCCTCGATTTTCACCCTGCCTTTCAGGATAATCTCATACCATGTTGGCTATATCTTTCCAATCATACCTTTGAAAGAAACAATCCCAATTAAATAATTTATTGGTTAAGCACTCTACAGGAAGTAACTGTGAAACAGCATACAGAACATGTGTAAACTTCTGAAATATTTGTTAAAAATTAAACTGGCATAAAGAGAGAGAAAGCCGAAAAACACTGGAACCACAGACTACTTTAGTGGGGAGTACAGTCCCTTCCAACTGCCAGGCAAGCAATAAGTCCATGATACATTGTACCATACAGATTCTGCATGGTATCTCAAAGGAGCATCGCTGGATAATATCCAGTAGATCATTTCCAGTCAGGGACATGAATCACATAACAGTTACATAAATCACATAATGGTGTAACTTTTTAGCCAGTGGAAAGTATGTTAACCCATGGGTGCAGTGTGATGTTAATCATTATCTTGCTGCAAATTCCATTCTGGAAATTAATGAGAAATAAGAGTCTTGTGAAAATCAGATGGGATTCAAGAAACTGTCTAGAAACACTAGAGTGGTTCTACACTTTTAAACAGCACTTGCTACACTGCAAGCTCACTTGCAAGACCAGTACGTCATGACTGCAGCTCAGATTTTTATGCAATTATATATTCTTTTCCTTTGCTCCTATACATGGGAAAAGTGTAACTGCTCACGAATCATGTTGTCAGCATTTCATTTTATCATAACTTTTTTTACATATTTCATTACAATTACATGCTTTTACATATTTTTAATTTTATTTGGAAGAAAATTATGTAGTATTGCTTTTTTATGCTACACCTTCAGTAAGCAGACCAACCCTCTAGAAAAGTAACTAAATCTGACATTACATAAAAGTTGAAGACAGAAAGTAAATGACATCTAAAAACACTTTCTAGTGTCACAAAATGTGGTTAATTGTATTTTGAGTTGGATTATGATGGACGTGTTCCTGTGTTATTTTCCAAGATCCAGAATTTCAGTTCACGAAAGCAAAGCAGATGCAATATCAATACTGCATGCAGCATTGTAGCAGCCATTATTGTATGTAGTAAAAGACTTCATGTGGTGTCAAGATTGGGAGTGGGGCAAAGAAAGGCCTAAAGACCTGATATCTTCTGACAACTAGCGACTTCTAAAGATTCAGAACTAGGGAGTGATTGTGCCACAAAAAGTCTGCCAAATAGCATGTCTTCCAAATTCAGAACCGTTAGTGTTCCTAAATGCCTCGTGTTCTATCAACAGTCAAATTAAGATTTTTTCCATGATATATGCTCCTCTCTGGTTGCTGTGAACAATCCATGGCACATACTTCAAGTGCCTGAGTATCTTGTATATCTACAAAAGTGCTTCGAGTGATAGATCCCTGATATATCAACATTAACAAAAAACTATTTAAATTTTTATCACTGAGAGGCTCCGAAAAGGATGCAGCACTATATAAGTGACCATCACATATGGATACCTGTCAAAGAAACAACAGATATATTTGGATGCTTCACTAGCAATCTCACTGAAGGCAAAATTGACATAGAAGAACCCTGAAAAGGGTCGCTGATTTTCTGCAAAGTGGTGGAATACACAGATCATTCAAAAGCAGCTCATTTTAAGAATGACAGTCTCAAAGTGACTCACGTGTAGGATCTCACTCTTACATCAGTCCACTACTCCCCTACACCCAGTAGCTTTCTCCCAGGTATACAATAGGGCACGTAACAAATTTTAAATACTTACGATGTAATATATCACATGAACACAAAACTAGTTTTCAGCATAAAAGTGAGAGAGGTTAACTTAATGAATGGGATGATTAAATGAACTTTACAAAGGCAAGTTAAGAAAGAGGGACTTCTGAAATTTTTGTACAAGGCTGTCACTTCCTGTTGTAAAGTATGGGAGCAAAACATCGATAACAACAAAAAAGTGTGCACCAAAAATCCATAGTTTTGAAATAAGATTTTTTCAGACCATAAGAGGACACATAAGACAGGATCAAAAGTGAGATATAGAAATAAGAGCAGAATTAGAGCTCACGTCCATAAATTTTAAAAAAATACAAGAATATAGAGGGAAATGGAAAGAGCACATCAGTAGGGTAGAGGGTGGCAGTCTACCAAAAATGCCAATCAAGCTAATCAATTTTTAAAAATATGATATAATTGGATAGATAAAAAATCTACTCACCAAGTGGTGGCAGGAGGGAACACATGTAAAGGCTAAGGAAATGAGCAAGCTTCCAGGACCAGCAGCACCTTCTGATAGCAGGATTGAAGGGACAAAAAGAGGAATGAAGGAAAAGGACTGATGATGTTTAGGAAATAGGATAGTTTAAGATCGTCACCCAGATCCCCTGGTCAGAGGAGACTTACCCATCCAGAAAGCCTCCCCTGATCCAGGTTTGTTGGAGACATTTGTATAACTCTCCCCAGTTCCTAGACCTCATCAATCCTTTTCCTTCATTCCTCTTCCTGTCCTTTCAGTCCTTCTGCTAGCAGAAGGTGCCACTGGCTCTGAAAGCTTGCTCATTTCCTTAACCTTTACACATGTCTTCTCCTGCCACCACTTGGTGAGAATGTTTTATCCATACAATTATATTACAGACTACTAAAAATACTATAAAAGTGCAAATCTTCAGAACAAAGAAACATGGGCAGACCCAAAACCAGATGGGATGACAGGCGAATACCTAGAAGTAGGGGTAACAAGTAAAGCCTAATATGTGCATAATACGATGATGGTGGGTATGTTTCTGTTACATGTCACTGCAATGTTTGCAGTGTAGGTGTATTATTGAAGTCCAGTCACTTAATTCTCACTGACGGCAAGCAATATCTGAGAATTAATGTCATCTGTTAAGTCCTTTAAACAAAATAAAAGAGTTTTCTGGGGAAACTATTATCTTTCAAATGACTCCTGTAAACAACTTACCGAAAAACAGGGGCCGGATAACCGACTACCTGGCAGCCTAAGAAAACAACCTCATTGTATGGTGCTGTTATAATTTCTCCTCCTTCGTACTTCTTGCCAGGAAATTTGGGAGCAATATTGTTAGTTGGTTCTGAAATGGGGATACGAAATTTGGTAAGCATCTGCAGTAATTATTGCAGATACATTGAGTAACCAACTTTCTTTCTTTCACTGCAAGTGAAATAATGTAGTCATTCACAAAAATACTGATGTAGTAACACAAACTAAATAAGCAAAGGTTTGTACAGAGCTTGAGGCATTACACTAATTTTATTTCATGAATACTTCATGATATCAAAATGAAAGTTTCGGCAAATGATAGGGTTTGGAGGGATGCATAACTTTGTTACATGTTTTATCCACTTAACTCTTATTTCAAGCTAGTGACTTAAGCATGTATTGTTTCCCAAAAGTATCTTTTATCTCAGAAATGAGCTAAAATCAGCTCTTATGGGGGTACACTCTGCCACATGTGATACTTGTGCCAACCTACACTGTTATATACAGCAACAAGATAGGCTAAAGCTATTGAGATAAAAACATATCCCTTTTGTCCCTAATTCATATGACACAGATACATACGATAATTTAAAAACATGGACACAATTTCAGTTGGCCATATTTCCTGAACTATATGTTGCACTTCAAACGACTGGAAGCTAGGGAAAACTACAGCCACAATTTTTCCCAACGATATGCATGTCTACAGTGTGGTTAAATGATGGTGGCATCTTCCTGGATAAAATATTCCTGACATAAAACAGTCCCCCCAGGGGCTACTCAGGAGGATGTTATCATCAGGAGAAACAAAACTGGCATTCTGCTGGTAAGAGTGGGGGCTGTTAGATCCCTTAATTGGGTAGGAAGGTTACAAAATTTAAAAATAGAAATCGCAAGCTTAAAGTTAGATACAGTAGGAATTAATTAAGTTTAGTGTCTGGAGGTACATGACGTCTTGTCAGGTGAACACAGGGCTTTAAATTAAAATTCAAATAGGGTAGTACATGAGTAGGCTTAGCACTGCATAAGAAAACAGGAATGCGGATAAGCTACTATGAACAGCATATTGAAGGTATTTTCATAGCCAAGGTAGATACTAAGCCCACACCCACCACAATAGTACAAGTTTAAAGTATATGCCAATTAGCTCAGCAGACTCAGCACTTACCTGGCGTAATTTACGGAAATCATGGAAAACATCAATATGGATGGTCGGACATTGGTTTGAACCAACACCCTTACAAATGCGATTCCAGTGTGCTAACCACTGCACTGCCCCACATGGTTGGGCAAAAGGAAATTAGGAAATTTGCCCATGTGACCTATCTATCACTGAGAAAGAGACTCATTCAAGAAATGTCAAACATTCAGATGCCAATGTGGTGGAGCTCCACCCTGCTGGAGACTGTAATCTCCCGAATCTGCATTCGTTTGAGGAACAAGCCAGTTTTGCAGTATTCTACGATATGTTGCTCCAGTAACCGTATTGTCGTCAAGTAAGTAAGGGCCACAAAACTTTGTCAACAAAATGGCATAATACAGATTAACTTTTGAGCTGTCATGCTCATGTTCCAGTGTTGCATGGGGAGAAAGTGTTGGTACACTGATAGAAACAATAACAAACACAAAAACACACACAAATTTCAAGCTTTCGCAACCCACGGTTGCTTCATCAGCAAAGAGGGAAAGACGAAAGGATGTGGGTTTTAAGGGAGAGGATAAGGAGTCATTCCAATCCCGGGAGCGGAAAGACTTACCTTGGGGGGAAAAAGGGACAGGTATACACTCGCACACACACACATATCCATCCACACATAACAGACACAGACACAAGCTTTCAAATGAGATCCATCCTTCATGAAATCCTTCCCACTCCACCAAGAGTGTCTTTCCGCCGTCCACCTAACCTTCGTAACCTCTTAGTTCATCCCTATGAAATCCCAAACCACCTTCTCTACCCTCTGGCTCCTACCCTTGTAACTGCCCCCGGTGTAAAACCTGTCCCATGCACCCTCCCACCACCACCTTCTCCAGTCCTGTAACCCGGAAGGTGTACACGATCAAAGTCAGAGCCATGTGTGAAAGCACCCACGTGATTTACCAACTGACCTGCCTACACTGTGAAGCTTTCTATGAGGGAATGACCAGCAACAAACTGTCCATTCGCATGAATGGACACAGGCAGACAGTGTTTGTTGGTAATGAGGATCACCCTGTAACTAAACATGCCTTGGTGCACGGCCAGCACATCTTGGCACAGTGTTACACCGTCCGGGTTATCTGGATACTTCCCACTAACACCAACCTGTCAGAACTCCGGAGATGGGAACTTGCCCTTCAGTATATCCTCTCTTCTCGTTACCCGCCAGGCCTCAACCTCCGCTAATTTCAAGTTGCCGCCGTTCATACCTCACCTGTCATTCAACAACATCTTTGCCTCTGTACTTCCGCCTCGACTGACATCTCTGCCCAAACTCTTTGCCTCTACAAATGTCTGCTTGTGTCTGTGTACGTGCAGATGGATATGTGTGTGTGTGCGCGAGTGTATACCTGTCCTTTTTTCTGCCTAAGGTAAGTCTTTCCGCTCCCGGGATTGGAATGACTCCTTACCTTCTCCCTTAAAACCCACATCCTTTCGTCTTTCCCTCTCCTTCCCTCTTTCCTGATGAAGCAACCATTGGTTGCGAAAGCTTGAATTTTGTGTGTATGTTTGTGTTTGTTTGTGTGTCTACTAACCTGCCAGCACTTTCGTTTGGTAAGTCACATCATCTTTGTTTTTAGATATATTTTTCCCAAGTGGAATGTTTCCCTCTAATATATATATATATAAAAAAAACAAAGATGAGGTGACTTACCGAACGAAAGCGCTGGCAGGTCGATAGACACACAAACAAACACAAACATACACACAAAATTCAAGCTTTCGCAACAAACTGTTGCCTCATCAGGAAAGAGGGAAGGAGAGGGAAAGACGAAAGGATGTGGAACTCGACATCTTCGCTATATGGTGAGTGGCAACTTTCCTTACCATAATTTACACAAATGAATCCATGGACCTTGCATCATGCCAGCAGGAGGCTGTTCAAGCTGGTGGAGCCTCTGCAATGGTGTTGAAAGTGTGCAACTGGAGTGATATGGGATACCTGATATGACCAGATATGACTCTGAGACAGGTGACACATACATAAGCATGCTGTCTGATCACCTGCATCCATTTATATCCATTGTGCATTCCGACAGACTTGGGCAATTCCAAGAGCACAATGCAACACCCCACACGATCAGAATTGCTACAGTGTGGCTCCAGGAACACTCTTCTGACTTCAAACACTTCCGCTGCCCATCAAACTCCCCAGACATGAACATTATTGAGCATATTTTAGAGCCTTGCAACATGATGTGCAGAAGAGATCTCTACCCATTGTACTCTTATGGATGTATGGACAGCCCTGCAGGATTCATGGTGTCAATTCCATCCAGCACTACTTCAGGCATTGGTTGAGTCCATCCTACCACAATCTTAGGCAGGTGTACCAGTTTGTTTGGCCCCTCAGTGTATATACCTGGTTGAAAGCTACTGGGAGTAAGGGAGTAGTGGACTGATGTATGAGTGAGGTTCTAAACATGAGTACTACATTTAAAAAAGTAAAAAATAAATAACCACATTAAATTTCAACCACATAATAAAGCACACAAATTTAAAGGTTGTCAATTCAAAATAAATAACAAGGGATCACAATTACAAACAACTTAAATTGGAATTATCACCGGGGAAAGTGAACCCAATACTTCATTTTATTGGCAGAACATTTAGAAGATACAATAAATCTACTAAGGAAACTGGCTACATTACACTTGTCTGACCTCCTCTGGAGTACTGCTGTGTGGTATGGGATTCTTACCAGAAAAAACTGACAGAGGATACTGAAAAAGTTCAAAGACGAACAGTTGATTTTGTATTGCTGTGAATATGGAAGACTGTGTCATGGATATGATAAATGAGTTGGGATGGCATCATTAAAACAAGGGGATTTTTTGTTGCAATGATATCTTTTCATGAAATTTCAGTCACCAACTTTCTCCTTCAAATACAAAAACATACTGTTTTCTCCTACCTTTATAAGAAGGAAAGACCTGGGCCACAGAATGTCTGAAGCTTGGAGAGGAAATGTGAAAAAAAAGTGTGGCTGCTAAACAGAAAGTTCAGCGAACTGCCCATATTTTGTGTGGTCAGACATGTGAGTTGGTGTGCTCAGTGCAGGAATATTTTGAGAAGGAGAGAGACAATGGTGCAACTCTATTGCTTCTAATGAAGGTAGTTGAGAGAAATGTACATGCATTAAAGATACATAAAAATGAACTTCCTAAGGAGAAATACTGTGCACAAGAGGAAGAACCTGTTTCATCAAAACTGCAGACACCAGCAAGATGTCTTTGTTAACAGTTGTCAGAATCCTTAGTTTCTGGTACAAAGAATTAATAGATGGAAAATTATAATGGAGAGGGGTGACATTGTAGCGTGGCATTGTCAACTTTAAAGCAATAAAGTTAATGTGCTGTTTGAAAACATTGTGTGGCTCAACGAAAATTGGATAAACTCCGGTCATTCCATCAGAAAATACTGGACAGATGGTAGCATCTGTGGGAGGTTCTCTTGTTCAGTGGGAAAGGGTGCAAGAATTCTTGTCTTGTGTGCTGGAACTGCATCTGGTTTCGTGCCTAACGTCTCTGCATTTACAAATCGAGAGAAACAAGTCAATACTATGAACAACAACAGTTTTCTGAAATGGTTCAAGAGGCAACTAATTGGAAAACCTGAATTGGCCATATGTCATTGTGATGGATAATACCCCTATCATTCAGTTATTGAAGATAAACCTCCAATGATGGCAATGAAAAAAGCCCAACATTGGAACACCACAATGTGAAAAGTCAGGTTGATTTACATAAGGTGCAGCTCATAGAGACAGTGGCAAAAAATAAGCTGCAGTTTGAACAGTATGTTCAGGATGAGGTAGCTACAGAATGTGGCCACGGGGTTCTTAGCTCCATCATACCGTTGCCCCTTCAATGCCATCAAAATTATATGGGCATAGATTAAACATTACATAGCAAAAAATAACTAAAGCTTCACTGTGGCAGGAATTCAGAGACAGATATGGCTGTTAAAGAATAATGGAAAAATGGAGTGAGTGTAGGGAGTAATACTGAAAATATAATTATATACTTGGGTGATTCCACTGACTCATCCACAGACCAGAACCCTGATAATGACAGTGTCGTGGAAGAAAGTGCTTCTGAACTAAGTGGCATTTACCCTTTTCCTTTAATTTGTCTTTATTTTTGTGCTTGTGTTTCACGTTTTTGACTGCATGGTGCATACTGCATTTGCACAATAAATCTCATCTCATTATTAAGGAATAGTCCTCTGCACAAGTACGACACTCTGCAGGCATACTTAAGTGATTAGTAAGAACTAAAACAGTTTATATTATTTTAGTGTTGTTAGTTATTGTATTTACATGAACATTCAGTTCCATTTTAACGTATCTTTCCTATTGAATATGACAACTGAACATGATTCATTTTGATCACTGTAACAGACAGTGCACTACCTTGTGCTTTTGTAGAGATATACAATTAATAGGAACACGGTATCATTTTATACATAGGAGTGCGATTGTTATGCCACAAGGATAGTACGACCCTTTGAAGCGAACTCAATACCGTACATTAAAAGGTGCCATGAGATGATGGTCCAGTAACAAACTGCACAGCTGTTGCTGCTGCAGCCATACTGCGTGAGCACGCACCGGTGAACCAACAACATTGCCCCCTTGGGGCACATTTTAGCTTGGCACATTTCTCACACAGTGTGGGTCAATACATGTGTTAATCCTCCATTACAAACACACATCAGTGCAATACCAAAACTTTATATGTACTTTCCAGCATGTTATTATGTACTGTTCTTTGTAGCATTGACAACCGTCGAATGCACTTGTCTGATGTCTATGTTCAGTGACCTTTTTTTTCATTTCTCTGACATTTTTGTAATTATTTAATGCTTTAAGCCAAGTTTTCCAATGATTTGTTTTGTTTATAAGAGTTTTCTCTCTCTTAAATAACACAATGTGTGTAAATAAGGAGTACGCACATTTTGCTTTTACAATACTTGGCCACAATAGACTAGGAAGTATTTAATTCATTCAAGTATGAATACATTTCGATTTTTGTAATAATTTTTAAATTAATCTATGAACAAAAAAGTTAAAGTTCCTTTTTTGCTTCGAGCTCATCCTTTAAGACTTTATTTAAGAGCTGTTAAAGGAAATAAAACCAGCTCTTCTGTTAACATGTAGTATGAATTGATATGTTAAATATCCTTGAGCATGGTTGTTCTCCTGCTTTTGGGATGAAAGCAACATGATGAAATCTGAATGTTACGTATGGTCCAGTCACATTAATGTGACCCCATTTAAGTTTGAAACCGAGGTGCACTAATGACTCGTGGATGGCAGGCAGCAGCACTAGTAGTGGATTGTATATCACGCATGTCAGAGGATGTCAAAAACACTGCAGTTGTTGTCATAATGTAAAAATGGAGTGATTTCTCTGACATCGTACAAAGCATAGCATTGGCTTTTGGCCAAAGGTTGAAGCATTTTTGAAAGACTAAGTTTGTAAATTGTTTGCATGCTGCCACGGTTAAAGTACACCGTGCATGGCAAAATGGTGCTATACAAAATTGGCACTGAAGTGTCTGTGGTGCACCATGAACCATATGTGATAGATGTGAATCATGGCTGTGGTAATGTGCATGGGCAAATAGATGTGCAACTACTGCCCAGGTGAACAATGGGGCTGGCAACAGTGTCTCCTCAATGACCGTTGCGCAAACGTTGCTACATATGGGCCTCCACAGCAGGCACCTGGTTCATGCACCCATGCTGACTGCTGTTCATTGGAAACACACCAATAGCACAGCTAGACATCCACTGAATGGTGACAGGTGGCTTTTTCTGATGAATCACATTTTATCCACTGGACAGATGGCTGTTGGTGCATACAGCACAAAATGTCTGAAAGCAAACACTCTGCAACAGTTGTCAGTATTGTCCCAGCCAGAAGATGAAGTGTTATGGTCTGGGATATGTTTTCACAACTTTCCTTGGGTGATCTCATCGTATGAGAAGGCAAAATGTATCAACACATGTATGCATCCTTCCTTTGGGACCATGTCCACCCCTGCATGCAGTTTGTTTTTCCTTGGCATAATGGCGTCTACCAATAAGACAGCGCAACATGTCACACAGCTCAATGTGTACGTCCATGGTTTGAAGAGTCCCAATATGAGTTCACCATACTCCCCCGGCAACCAAACTCCCTGGATTTACACTCAATTGAGAATCTGTGGAACCATCTGATCAGGCAGTACAAGCGCTGGATCCTCAACTGAGGAACCTTGCACATCTAGCCATGGCACTGGAGTCAGTGTGAATCCACATCCCTGCCAGTACCTCCCAAAACGTCACTGACTCACTCTCTACTAGTATGTCTCACATGGTACGCTCTGCAAAAGGTGGTTATTCAGGCTTTTGACAGGTAGTCATATTAATGTGACTGAACAGTGCGCTATAAAAAATCAAATAATTTAGACAGTTAGTGATGCAAGAGCTGCTCCTTTATGAAGATATAAGTGAATATTGGAAGTTATTCAAATGATTGCCGATCATTTATGCTGTTCATGTTTTTCCATTCCAAAAAGACATTTTCTTTCCAAATAAATTGCAGAATATACAAACAATTATGTATAAAAGAAAAATTAAACTAATTAGAAAAAATTATAAATCAGAAGTCCAACATTTAATCATGCGCTTCTGAAGTTACAATCGACTTCAATAACTCAAGAAACAAAATTAAAAGAGAAGAAATTAGAGGAAGATAGAAACAGTAAAAAGGGTCACCATCAACTGTGCCTGTGTCATATTATAAGTTTTTACACCTCCTAATTCATTGTTTTCTAACTGAAAAGCTAAAATTTAATTTACATGAAAATTAATAAATCGTATCTTCTGGAACACCATTAATTATTCAGTGATAACTATACTATATTGCTCCAGAGAATGATAAATATTTTTACTTTGAGGATTAAAGGTAACCACAGACTACACAATTGAGACACTGGGAAATAGACAAATACACATACAAAATTAAGCTCATAGCTAAAATTTGATGTAACGCCCTGTCTCAGACAAAATGCTAACAAAAAGAAACGTTGTGTGTGTAATACCATGGTATGCAATAAAACAGTAGCCATAAGTTTGGGACAGGTTGAGGAGGCAGAAGGATAAAACAAAGGTAATTGGAGACTGTGTAGAGAACAGTGATTAATGAGCATACCAGTCAGACTACAGTGGAGAAATGTGTCTTGTGTGTGGAAGGGGGAGAGGGGGGAGGGGGGAGGGGGAAGGGGAAGTGGAGAAGAGTCATGTGGAGAGGAGTTTAAGGAGATTGCAGGATCAAAGGATGTGTTGTAAAGACAATTCTCATCTATGTGATTCATAGAAAATGGTATGGGGTGGGTTTACAGATGGTACAGCAGCATGGTCAATCACTGTGTAGCAAGAGGTATGTACATAATTTAAAATAATAATAATAAAAAAAAACACATCCCTATCCCTACTAAAAATCCAGTTCCTCTCCTGTCCCTGGAATACTGGCTATTTCATAATGGCCTATCTACAATAATAATAATTCCATTTCTGGTTTACAAAGCACCTATTACAAAGACCCTGAAGTCTTGGGACTGCTGATTCATAAGCATCACAAACCTGGTACCACAAAAATAAAATTCCATGGCACAGGTATCATAGAACTGCTGCTGCTCCCTCGGTCATGAGCCCTTTTATGCACTTGCAAATTCCAAGCTCATCTTCCAAACTGAAGTCTTTCTCATGTCATCTGGATCCCCCTCCCCAACTATCAATAACAACTCTGAATTGTATACATCAGAACTATAATTACAACCAAACCACTGACCTCTCAATCCCTTGGTCTCACACTCTGTTAGCCTCTGTACTACGCGCACATTCAGTCCTATCCACATTTCTCCAAAGCCATTCCCTCTTCTCACTCTATTCTGACTCATCTATCCATTAATCTTCACTCCCTCTTATCCTGCTTTCTTTCACACCTTGTTCCCCATATCTCTTCTGACCGATACCACTTATTTGGTAGAATACTACGTGCAACTACCACTGCCTCTACTGGGGTTAGATTTCTGGTGCCACATTCCTACTATATTTCCTTTCTTTGTCCTTCCCAAGACATCATCCTCTGTTCCCTTCAACCATCCCTTCATACTTGTTCCAAGTTGCTCACATCCTCTTGCCAGGTGCCCTCATGGAACAACACGCTAATACTGTATAATGCCACCTCTTTCCTTGATAAAGGTCACAAATTTCTTCAGAAGGATGAGGGGGAGATAAGTGTTTAACGTTCTGTTGACAACAAAGTCATCAGAAATGGACACAAGCTCAGATTAGGGAAGAATAGGGAAGGAAATCAGCCAAACTTCCAAAGGAACCATCCCAGTATTTGCATGAAGTGATTCTGGAAAATCAAGGAAAACCTAATCAGGATGGCTGGACGCGTGTTTGAACCATCCTCTTCCCCAACGTGAGTCCAGTGTGCTAACCACTGTGCTACCTCACTCAGTAAGTTTCTTCAGGAATGCCATAAATAGCTCAAGCCACTCATTGGTGATCGATACAGTAGAGTTATGAAATCGCATGATGTTGATGTCTAAGTTTCAGCCACTGTTCCACACATTTCCAGACATGTTCTGTTGGATAAAGATTAGGTATTTTAGAAAGTCAGTTAATATGTGATAGTGTGTGTGTGAGTGTTTATCAGATATGGAATGTATGTATGCAGCCCTTTAAAGAAAGCTTTTGTCATCTTGGAAGATGGGAGAGTCCACAGCATAATCATTATGAAGATGTGAAAGAAGGGCAGCACTTGGTCAACAAGAGTGCTGAAATAAATATCCTGGTTCAAGTCCACACAGTAACTTGAATGAGTGGGCACTAGCCACCTAGCCACACTATGAAACAACCCCCCCCCCCCCCCCCACCCGCCACCCCCATTCAAAAAGAGAGAGAGAGAGAGAGAGAGAGAGAGAGAAGAAGAAGAAGTAGAAGAAGAAGAGAAGAGAAGAAGAAGAAGAACTTCATAGAGCCATATCCCACCTGAACTATACATTCTCATACTGCAAATTAAATGCCTCATGCCCCATTGGGCCACTGGTACACTCAACACTTTCAGTCACTTGAAAAGAGTAAAAATCACAACTTGTTGGATCACACTACATGCCTCTGGTCTGCTACTGTCAAGTTTGTGTGTTGTTTAGTCCACTGAAGATGTGCTTCATATGTTACTGTGAGGAATGGCCTTTTGTGAGGTACCCACACGCAAATGTCCACTGCAAGTAATTCCCTTTGAAATATTCACTCAGGTACTGGTTGAGATGGACCTGCATCCACTGGCAATGATAATTCCTGTTGGGCCTGAAAGCAACTGTCACTGATAAAGTGAGACTCTCATCTCCAATTCCTGATAGTTAGGATCTTCTCACAGCTACTGTTCTTATGCCATTTTACACTGTTGTAAGTGGAAATACCTTCACTTGTCAACACACTGGATAGTCCAGACTAATATACCAACAAATTTGGAAACTTCATTCTAGGTGTTGAAATGGGCCTGTCCATACACAATAGTTTTTTCTACCATTCTGTCATGTCTGCACATCAACCACTCTTACTCTGGTGATTCCAACAACCACCTGACACAAACGCACCATTTCACTGCCATGATCTAACTCATTGGTCAATATTTACATGAACATGCAGTAAAGTTCTGTATCATTAAAGGTGCCTCAAAACAAGCAGTGTGCTCTTTTAAGAGGGTGGACTGCTTCAAAGCAAGCAGTGTACTATTTTAAGAGGGTGACTAATATCATGTCCAGTGAGCTTATCTGATTTGCGCATATGTGTGTGTGTGTGTGTGTGTGTGTGTGTGTGTGTGTGTTTTGGTCTGTTATCTTTCAGTAAGAACATTCTTCTAAAGCTTAGCTCTCAGTTATTAATGTGCCTGTCTATCACTTAGAGTCCCAACAAACAAGTGAGTGGGTAACATTAGTACTTCCACTGTTCGTGTTCCACCTAGGACTTTCCACTGTCTTATCTTTTAATGAAATAAATTGTGCATAAAAGAACAAGAAAGACAGCTCAATAATTTTCGAAGAATATTGAGCTCCAGTAATTCACATTTCAGCACTGTTGAAACAGAGGAAATACAAATTCAACTAACAAAGTTTGTCAAACAAGTTTCAAAGGCTCTATTTTTTCTAATATCTTATGTCTCACCATGCTTAACTTTCATTGTGTTTCTTGCATCAAAGTTTAAAGATGAAGGTTATCTATATTAATATTTTCAGAAATGCTTTTCATCAAAAGAATACAAAAAATGGGAATAAAGATACAATTTTATCTTCTTATACAACAAGCACATTTATAATTTACACAATACCTGAAAAGTGGCAATGGGAAACTTTGAACCAAACAAGTCATTGTAACAACTTTTCCTCTTTCAAAGAATGCCTGAATGCCAGTAAAATGTCCCTCTTTCTTTTTAGGAGCAACACTGGTTGACGGTTCTGTGAAAGCATTGAAAAAATAACCATGAAAAATTGTTGCAAAATGCAGTGGCTTTTACCTGAATGATGGAAGAGGGAAACCTTGGACCATGCAAGTAATAACAACTGTCATTTTCAATTGAGCTGCCATTCTGACACTTGATACATGACTCTCCTTCACTTTGGGGGCAACACTTGTTTGAGGTTCTGCAAAATTTGCATCTGTGTTTAACATTGTTTAAATGGAATTGCTCTGCAGTCATTCTATGTTTCTTTTTTTTTTAGCTTAGCTCATAAAATAGATTCATGATACTGCTATAAGCATTTCTTAAAAACTTAAGAAGAGACTATCAGAACTGGAATAATTATACCTGAATATGGGAGACGGGTAGCCCTGTGCATAACACAAAAGTGAAACATGATGTCCCTCATTTATAGTTTTTCTCAAAGCCCCTATTTCATTATCCTTTACTTTTGGCTGTATACTTGTTTGTGGTTCTGTAATAAAAATGAAAGAAATATGTCGAAAGATGTGATCCTTTAATGTGCAACTACATGTAAGATTTTACTAGATGAAGCAGCAAGTATCATGCAAGTTATAAAACTAACTGCAATTCACATTCCACAGTTATTGATTGAAAATTTAATGTGGCACTGAAACACTGAGTTCATGACAGATCAACAGAAAACACATGCATGTAAGGCCTTAAATGTATTGGAGTGTTTGTGTATGCAACACTTCCTCCGTGTGAGCAATATTGCAACATGGGAAACACAGTAAAGAGGACAGACAAGTTGAAATTTGATGCAAATGAAACTGCTGAGATTTGATAGAGTAATGCTGCACAGGTGAAATCAATACCAGAAAAATAATGCCAAATACTTCGTGTAGAAAATATGGTGATCGGCTTAGAAATAATGCTGTGAATTGATAAAAGCTTTCAGATAACAAAAACAGGAAATAAAACTCCAAATGGTCCAAGTCGAAGAAATATAAGGCATCTGAATTACAGGAGACATTATATGATACACAGAAAAAGCACAAAAACTGATGTGGAAGACTGGAAAAATGAGTGGTAGGTGTGTAGAAACTACAAAGAACTCACTACATGCTGGTACATGCATGCTGTTGCAGGTTTTAAGAAGTAAATCTCTGCATATGCAGAAAAAGTGAAAAATGAGAACACTGGAAGAGTTTTGCAGGATTCAATTAGAGATGTTGTTAATGATATAAGTGTCAAGAAGAAGTAATGTGATTTACTCCTTATTTTGAAAAGAACAATTTTCAACCCAAAAATATTTCTATACACTTCATCATAATACATAAAACACAAATATCAGAAACTTTTGAATGAGGTTCGGTGAAGGTTGAACAAGTTTGTAGCCAGCCAAATTTGTCAATATGAGGGGACATTTATGATGAAATGAAGGAAGTACACTACCCTTTCAAAAATGTTACTCACGATATTTCAAGAGAATGTATGAAAGGCAGACAAAAACATTCTAATGTCCCTAAAAATTTTCTTACATCTTTGTTTTAACCTCAGTGTCAACTACATACTCAAGCCCCAGAACAAACATTTAATTTATCTGTGTTGAAATAAGATATTTCCACCAATACAAATTTCTTATGAAAGTGAATAGTTCCCTGCAGTCATTCTAATAGAACTAACTGATTTACTGAGTAACTTATTTTGAACAAAAAGTGCAAAATTTTTGGATTCCAAGAATATGCTAATATGCTGGGTACAAGCATGAAAATATCATTACATGTACATAAAGTATCTTAAATGTTGTACTAACAGTTGAAAATCTTGATAGTGGATATAATAAAAATTCTTATAACAGCCTAAAAATCTCTGTTATCTGGATTGTTAACACTGTCATTTCCTTCTCCAGTTACGTGCAAAAGAATTTTATCCATCTGATATTTAAATTGTTAAAAAAAAGTTTCAATACACCAATGCACTGACCTGAAAAACTCTGATCTACTAGAAAACAATCAATTTTTGACAATGTACTGTAATTGGATATAACATTCTAGAAAATTTTTTAAATAACTTAAGATTCCTCAACATTCTATATAGCTGAAATAAAACTTGTGTATCTAGAGGACACAATAGTTTTGCACTTTAATGTGTTGCAGATAACACCGAACAAGCCACCTGTGATAAACTGTTTCATCACATTTGCAGTTGTACTGTGTAGCTCGCAGAGCGGAATAGAAGAAGGAAATCAAGTTCATTGCTTTGCAGCCAAATGTCTTTTAATTGCATAGTTCTACACAAGAAGCACAATTTACAGTTCTGTTCAGTTATTTTCAGGCATGTGACAAATTGAACTACTGTCATCCTACATTATTGTCAATTTGTGTACTAACGTGACAATTATAGTGATTTTTTTAACAAACACAGAACTGCAACTTTGCTGTTGGTGACTAGCTTCAGTTCTTTCACCTTATCAGTATTGATACTAGCAAATACAATCTCTCTGTCTTTGCTCAGTTCCTAGCCATGTGGTCTATTGTTTACAACTGTGTAAGACTTGCCTGTATAAGTTTTAAAACAAAGTCCTAAACCACCTGCTTTAAATGCGTCATATTTTTGTACCATGCAGTCAAGCTTTCTAGCACACCACATTTTGACATAAATGTGTTTTACGGCTTCACAAATTAATTTTGGTAAAGTATTCCAGAGCATGTCTTAAACTTATGGAGTCAATTTATGGATACAGTAAAGTAATCTATTTCCAATTTACATGCAATTTCTAGAAACTTTCCTTGGGTTACCAGTTTGTTACAGAAAAGACATAGAAAGAACCCCAGTTTTGTGTTTCAAGTGAATGAAAACGTTTTCTGGCTTAGATGATTCATCAGATTTCAGTTTCTGGCCTTCATTGGTATTTACGGAAAATTTATTTGCAATACTTATGATCACTAACAACATCTCACAATATCAAAGATATCTGGCCAAATGATACAGTATGGTGTTTATTAAATTCCTCTACAATTTGTAATTTTTTTACCATCAATACTTTTTATTTAAATATCAATTGTGGAAATTTGTAAGCATCATTTACTGCATTGAAATGAAAACACTGTTCTCTCGCCACACATTTTGTCACAAGTTGGTGAGTTGTTGGAACACACAGTCTTCTTTACCTTTGCAAGGAATATCTTCTTAGCAACTATAAGTCTGCAGTATAGATAATGAGGGAGTTCACAATGTCCATTTAAAAAAAATAGCAAACAATTTCGTTGATGTCAAGCTTTTGTAAGCCTTCCGCAGTTTTTCAAAAAACCAACAGAAAGACAGTGTGACTTGTGCGAGACAGAAGCATGTTAGATGGGAATGCTAACATAGTTCTAATAGGGAATTTGGGGGACTCCAGTGAGAAAACATTTTACATGGAAGAGTCTTACCATACACAGCGGAAAATGTTATACAGGAGCTACGTTTAATTCCTTAGAATTTTTGATACCAATAACACCTACTGTCCAGCTCTCACTTCGTTCACAGCTGATCACATATATCTTAACCAGTAGTGATGTCCAGCTGCTGCTCATCAATAGCGTTTACTCTTACTATGAAGCCAATTACCATAATCTTTTAAAGTAGCAGTAAAATTAATTAAAGTTAAAGCTAGGCTACAACTTCCAAGAAGGCATCAGTATCTCTTGACATCCTACAAAATACAATCAGTTCTTTCCTTTTGAACTTGAAACAGAATATTGTACCAATGTTTGTACTTCCAGTTGTTGACTACAGTGATATCCTGATAAGGTTTATTTCAGAAAAGCCCATGATGCTTTGAATTTGTCATACATGGGAGTGTATGACATATATCTGACATTTCTCATTTCAGTCATATTTCACTATCTAATGTACAGTTATCATAGTTACAAGCATAGACTTTCATGCATACGCTGGCTGCTTTACAATATGATCAGTGTCTACAGACTACCCTTATTCTTCTTGGCCTCAACACTCTTACGTGAACAACACAGCAGAAATATTCATTTCAGTATCCCTTCTGTTCAACTCTCGAATGATTGCCCTCACAATACCACACACCAAATCATATCTCCAGCTTCAAAACACAGCTAATGACCTGTGTCTTCAAACAACAATAATATCTGCCCTTCCTTTTGAATGCTTATTTTGTCTCGTTGCCATTAAGGAGCTTTCTTTCTTACGAGACCCCATTTCCCCAAGTTCCTAGGTGGGACAATCTACCTGAATTTTTCTCTCTTATAGCTCACTGTGTCATATAACATTTATGTAGGCTTACACAAGATCGTATTTGCTGATGTCCCTTCACTCATGACATGTGCGATTTCAGAGATCACACATCCATACAGTTCACAGCCCCGCTTATAGAGGCCACCCAGGTTGGCCTCTGGAGCATTCTGTTGAGCTGCCAAAGAAACAGAATTATTTAAGCAATCACAAATGAGCACTTGGCCTATTTCGTATCCTGTATTACTGTTGTCCATTCAACGTGTTCAGGGCTATGGGCAACCTGTACATCACTGAATCTTATGTGAGCGCTATGAAGTACTATGCTTCATTAACTGTGTTTGTTCTTGATATAAAAGACTTGGCAACAAGTGAGGGTTACATTTTCTCCACGTGTTAGTGTTAGTGTTAAGTCACCCAACAAACATCTAGATGGAAGAAGTACTCCAACGAATCATTACCCAGCAGCAAGCTTCAAGCTTTCACGGGACAACAGCAAACTCTCAAACCTCTCTCAGTGGCATCTGCGTGTTTGCTTTAGGTTACTCTTCCGTCAGAGCAACCAACACACTCTCTGGCATATGATGAATTGGCTGATGATTGGGACTCCTACAAGGCATGGTTACACAAAAATTTCCAGGTTTTCTGCGTGAGTGATGCAAACCTGTGGTGGGCTTTCTTTTTTTTTCTTGGCTTTCTTTGTGCATATATCAGTTGTTGTGCCAACTTGCAGCTTTCCAAGAAATGGCCATCTTATCATTTGATGAAATTTGCAAGCTTCTCTCAACCTATTATTGTGAAAGAACACATGTCACTGCAATGCATGTAGAATTTTACCATTTCCAGAAATGCCCTAACCAATCTTACAAAGCCTGGGCTGCAGAATTACACAGCTGTCACAATAAATTTTTCACTAGTACCCATCATGAATCCTACGCTGATCATATGGTGTGGTATTATTTGTCTGGCCCCAGATAGGGAAGTCCACAAAAATCACATCAATGTGAGAATCCGACACTTACAGATGAGCTCAATATAGCACAGTCCTATCAAGTGTCAAGAGCCACAGGCAGTCAGATTACTGCTTGGGAGTAGGTACCAGAAGTTATTTAGTTAACCCCAATTAGGCACGCTGCAAGTGTTCAGGACAAGGAGAAAGCCATTGCAGCAGTACAGCCGTTGACTCAACATTGCATGGCTGCATTGGCTATGGCCACAGCAGCAACAAGTCACATCACAAAAGTGGCAGCATGCCCCCCTTCTGTTTTGCCAGTAATGCTTCATCAAACATAAGTGAGCTGAGTGCCCCAAGTGTTGGGCTGTTTGCCACAAGTGTCAAAAGAAAGGCCACACTGCATCAGTGTGTAATGTGCAGGACACAGCAGTAACAATGGACATAAACTGTATCTCTACAATGACTATCTCTTCGAATGAATTGTTTATTGACTTGCATGTTTTAATAAACTGTTAAAAATGCAAGTGGACACAGGAGTTGCAGTGACTTTAGTAAACGAACAAACATGCATCGATCTGGGCTCCCCTCCGTTCACACAGGTTTCATGGGCATTGGTTAACTACAATAAATAGTAGATTCTGATCCTAGGTCAGTTCTCCACTCCTGTATCTTAAAAATCTGCAGTTTGACCTCTCATCTTCCTTGCTGATGATCATTCCCATACCACAGATCTGTTCAGGAGTCCCTCTGCTCTGAGTTTTTGTTGCCATTCTCCACTGGGCTTGATTGTTCTACTGCTTTTCAGGCTCACATTACCATGAAAGAGTCAGTCCACCCTTGTTTTTTTGTCAGGCGTGGTTGGTGCCTGTCATGTTGACTGACTCTGTCAAGGCAGACTTATACCATCTGATGTTGCTCAATGTCATTCAGCCTGTTTATTCAAGTGAATGGGCTACATCACTGATCATTGTTAAGATTCCAACAGGAAAGCTTTGCCTTTGCAACAACTTCAGTTTCAGGATTAATGCACAGTCTGCGACAGATAGATACCCTTTGCCCAGGCCTCGAATTCCTTGCAAAATTATCAGGTGGCCACTACTTTTCCAGGACTGATTTGTCAAAAGCATACCTCCAGCTCCCCTTGAATGAGGGTACTAGGAACAGTCTCACTGTCAATACATCTTTCAGTCTATACCAATATCAACGCATGCCTTTTGGTGTTGCTAGGTTGCCCAGAATTTTTCAGAATTTTTTAGAATAGCTGACAGCCTCTGTGCCCAGTTGTATCAATTACCTCAACAATATCATTGTTATGGCTTCTTCCACTGAAGACCACCTTAGCAATCTCCGTTCACTGTCTCCTGTCTTGCAGTCTGTGGGCCTCAAGTACAATCTTGCCAAATTTCAATTTTTTGGCCATCAATTCAGTACCTAGGTTATGAGGTTTCTTGCGCAAGGATCAAGCCGTTGCGTCACCATGTTGACACAATTGCGGTTCTGCCACGGCTGAGCTCTATTAAGGTACTGCGGGCATTTCTAGCTAAAGCTGTGTAGGCCCTACTATCATAAGTTTCTACCAGATGCATCCACTGTTGCTCAGCTCCTGCACACACTTTTGTGCAAAAATGTGACTTTTTCCTGGTCCCCAGCTTGTGACTGAGCATCCACTTTGCATAAGTCTGAACTTCAATCTGCCCCATGTCTGGACACTTTTCACCTGGGTCAGCATCTCTTGTTGGCTACAGATTCCTCTCAGCACAGTCTTGACATGGTGTTGGCACACAGTTACATGGGCTGATACGAACGACCCATTGCTTATGCTTCTAAGACTAACTCCTACACAGTAGCCTCATTCTCAGATTGAAAAGGAGGCTTTAGCAATTGTTTTTGCCCTCAGTAAATTTCATGTCTTTTTGTATGTTTCTAATCTCCTTTTAATCATGGATTACAAGCCATTGATTGCTCTTTTTAACCCTTCAGCTTCTGTGTTGGGCAGGGCAGCACATTGTTTGCAGTAGTGGGCTCCCTTCCTGTCCCACAATCATTATTACATCCATTACTGGTTGATGGCACAAAACGCCAATGCTGATGCCACATCTCGCCTTGCGATCTGGCCAGACCCAGCGTTCGATCAGGATGAGTGGTTTTATTTCTGTTTAGATACTGAGAACAAGAATGCAGCCGATCGTTTTCCCACCAATATTGCCATGATACCATTAGTTGTCACTGCAGATCCCATACTTAGTCGAGTCCTCTCTTTTGTGCAGCAAAGGTGACTGGAAAAATCCCCATTCCGTGCCTTGGATTCCTTGCGTAACTACTTATCCTTCCAGCCTTCCGTGGGGTTCTTTTGTTAGCTATGGAGGACACTGCTCCCTGAGTTGTGATCCCCGCTTCCTTACGCCATACTGTACTACAGCTTCAACATGTCGATCATTAGGGGACCTCTTGCATCAAAGCTTAGGTTCACCAGCATGTGAATCGGCCAGGCATAGATGGAGACATTACATGGCTTATCACCACCTGCACTCACTGTGTTCAGCAACAGGCAGCCTCACAGGAATCTCTTTACCCATGGGCAATGCCACAGTGTCCATGGGAGCATCTATATTTTGATCTTGCTGGGCCCTTCCTAAATCAGTATTGGTCCATTGTAGTGGACACCTATTCCACGTTTCCCTACATGGTGTATGGTCCATCTACATTCTTGGCGGCCACTATTTTGGGCCTGTCTATGATTTTGCAATTGAGGGTCTTCCGTACACCGAGGTTACCGATAATGGCCCCCAGTTTGTTTCTCGAGAATTTGCATCTTTTTGTCACACTAGTGGTGTTCGCCACTCACAGTGCCTGTGAATCTTCCACACTCCAGATGAGTGGGTATCCCGTCATTTTGACCAGCTGTGGCTAAGCACAATGGGATCTGTCCGGAGCGGTCACTGCCCCCCCCCCCCCCTCCCCTATGCCACCATCGTGGATGCCTGTTCCTGTGTCACAGATGGTACAGTTCATGCCACAGCAAGGGTGGCTGTCTGGTGTAACAATATCTGGAGTCCCTACTTCTGCTCCCACTGCTCGACTTGTTGCCGGTGCAGATCCCACTGCACCTGACACCACTGCTGCCACGTCTATTGCCACTATTGCCAGGGCCGGTGCGCCCTTCGCCTCCGACACCCCCACTGACACCTCAAGCGTTGACCACTGACCCTGATGAGGACATCGTTGTGGAGACGCCATCCCCAGTCCTGCAATACGGTCTATCATGAGAGGGCGATGGCATTCAAAACCACCCCTCACCACTTCCGCCCTACTCGTCAGTGCCTGCTCATCACATGCTGCAGCAGTCTCCATCATCAGGCAATTAAATGGACATCAACACTATCATCAGCTGACTAGTATTCTCATTGCCTAGTGAGATCAGTGCTTTTCTTCAGTACCAGTGATTTTCTGTACCTCGATTTTTTTTGTACCACACATTTTTTATGACCTTGTATTTTTCTGTGCCTAGTGTTTTTAAATATGTATGTGGTTTTCCCATCCCCTGAAAGATAGGACTGATGTACCTTCACTCATGATGCATGCAATTTCAGATATCGCATGCCCATACAGTTCACAGACCTGCTTATAGAAGCACCTGGGATGGGCCCCTGGCACACTCTGGTGAGCTGCCAAAGAAACAGCTTTATTTAAGCGATCACAAACAAGTGCTCGTCGTACTCTGTAACCTGTATTATTGTTGTCCATTCAACATGTTCAGTGCCACGCGCAACCTGTACTTCATTGTATCTTACGGTGGTTCTATAAAGTACTATGTTCCATAAATCATATTTGTTGTTGCCATATTTGCAATTTATGCTGTCACAGTTCCTATGGTCACTATCATAATCAAACTGTCTCTACCCCTGTCCCACAGCTTGCAAGATATGGACCAAATAATTTCAAAAGTAATACACACTATGGGCAACTATGTAACTAAGTAAAACCACAGCTGTCATACAAGACTTGTAATTGGAAACTATCACTTTAGGCACATTTCATAGAGCTATAAGAAATATTATAAATAAAAAATAGAACATTTCAATGCCAAAACAAAACTCTGAGTGAGCAAACTGAATCCCATTCAAACAAGCAAGGAGCAATAAGGCAAACTGTCTTCCAACAGATCTTTCAAATAATGAAACACACTGTCTGCCTCATTTCAAAGATTTGAGTTTGAGATCTGTTATACTGCAATAATCCATATAATCTGATTAGAAAGAGGACAATAAACTGATAACTTATACATAAAATGCAGTGAAATATCTTTCTGTTTATGTTGATACTGTTTGACTGCATATTTTGTATGAAATTGCTTTGCGGAATGTCAGTGGCCAAAACCATTATTTTGCTATTCTGAACTCATGAAATAATGTATATGTCCATGTCCTGTAAACATGTCAGTGGTGTATTTGTTAACCAGTATCACTACTTACCCCATCCACACTGATTTTGTTTTTCTCAAACCAAGTGTTGCTGTGACTGGTTCTAATCTCAGCCCATGAAAATCATCTTTTCCATTCTTTATCCATTATGTGCAACTTAGAATTCATATCTCATGCAATCATTTTATTATTATTATTATTATTATTGTACATTGTGAAATGCAGTTGAGGAGTTAAATGAACAAAATTAGCTCATGTACTCCTTTTGGATTTTCCCCAAAAATGTTCTCTACATTTTTCTGTCCTTGTTTTATTAACTGTGGTGCTTGGTTTTGCCATAAATTGATGATTACCAGTTATAATTTTGAATTTAGTTCAGGCCTCTCCAATGTCTTCCGTGGATCCTATCTCATTTTCTAGATGCTTCCCTGAGTTTCAGATAGCCAGCAGCTCTTTGCCTGAGAATTCGTTGGGTTAATGTAGAATTTTTCATTCAGATAATCAATTCATATTACAAAAATGTATGTATGTATGTATGTGTATGTTCCACATCTCCTACTAAACCAATGGAGTGATTTCGATCAAACTTGATACACATATCCCTTACTGCCAAGCAACAACTGCTGTGGGGGGTAGGAACCATTCAACTATCATGGTTCACGTGATATGACATCATAAACAATAAGATGTGTGAAAACTGCAACATCATGCATGATGTTTAAACTCATTACTGCTGTGCTACTAACTCTATTCACAAGCATTTTTTTCAGACAGTATTCACATATGCCACTAAATGCACCCAAAAAATGCACCAACCAGATTATATCATGATACCACACATAATTCAGAAGATATGATGTCATACACCTGAGATGTATTAAAAACTACCAGATGGTGCATGCTGTTTGGCACTAACTCTACTCACAACTTATTTCACAAACAGTACCCACATAAGCTACTGAAAGTATCAACACAAATATATCATTGTGTGACACATATGCTGCTAAATGCACCAACAAAATTGTGTCATGGTACAACATATAGTTCAATTATGTCATGGTACAACATATAGTTCAGGAGATAT
Source organism: Schistocerca serialis cubense (assembly GCF_023864345.2). NCBI lineage: Eukaryota > Metazoa > Arthropoda > Insecta > Orthoptera > Acrididae > Schistocerca > Schistocerca serialis. Next base: position 39,110,720 of record NC_064645.1, on the reverse strand, counting down.
TATGTCACAAAGACTGATATGTATCAAAAAATGTTGCATCATGTGTGAAATTTTAATACATTTATTCTTTATTACTAAGACACTCCTACAGTCAAGTCAATGTAAGAAAATCCTAGACACCTGGCAGCACTGTTTACAACTTCCAACAGTGAAGTGCAAATAGCTGTAAGTGGAAAAAATTATTGTTTAAAGAGCTATGAAGAGGTGTACCCCTAGAGACCTTTGCCAAATCAAGTTGTAGGTATGTGAAACAGCTGCACCCAGAGTACAGAAACTTTCCAGGAAATTACACTACAAACACAGTTCATATTTTGCTTTCATTTCTAATAGGAAACTGGCAAAATGAATACCCAGAAAATGTTGGGTTTGTCAGATATTGTAGTCATAAAATGTCAACTGCATCCTCCCAAAAATGTTGGAAAACTCTCTCAGAATGTTAGGATAATTTGAGAGGTATTCCTTTCCTCTATAACATCATCATCATTGTCATTTATAAAGTAAACTACCAATCGAAATAAAATGAGTATATGAAGTATATTACCGTACACCTCTGCATTTGCCAGGGACACACAGTACTGCTCTAGTCAGTCAAATTAAGTCCCATGAAAATTCTGGAAACAATCATGGCTTCATCACTGGTCTACGCAGTATTTAATGCTAACATTTTTCCAAATGAGCTGCATGTTAATCTGCATATGTTTATTTTCACTCAAAAAACTAGCACTTCCTGTTAATCACCTCACTTTCTAGTATTTTTACTGTACATTAAGTCTTACTAACATTTTATTAACAAATGTAATTAATTTTTGAAAATATAATGTAATTGGATAGATAAAAAAATCTACTCATCAAGTGTCGACAGAAGAACACACATATAAAAAAGGTATTACCTACACAAGCTTTGGAGTCAGTGGCTCCTTCTTCTGGCAGAAGGGTTGAAGGGGTAGGAAGAGGGGTGAAGGAAAAGGACTACAGAGATTTAAGAAAAGGGATAGTCACCCAGAACCCCAAATCATGGGAAACTCTTTCCTTCTCATCATATCGGGTAAGTCTCTCTGGGTGACTTTTCTAAACACTACCCCTTCTCCTAAATCTCTCCAGTCCTTTTCTTTCACCCCTCCTCCTTCCACTTCAACACTTCTGCCAGAAGAAGGAGTCACTGGCTCTGAAAGCTTGCATACATAATACCTTCTTTATACGTGTATTGCTGCTACTCACCTGCTGCCACTTGGTGAATAGATTTTTTATCTATGCAATTACATAAAATTTTACTAAGCAATTTTGTGTTCTTGCCAAGTTTGACTAATCACATTAAAGAAGTATGTGGCAGTAGTACGGAAGGAATCAATTGAGAGAAGAAGTTGACTGGTCAGAGGAAGAGTGAAAGCAAGAAACAACAGAGTAATATTAAAGGGGAGATCGTCAGAAGAAAACAGAAATAGAAAGATATTAGAAAAACATGGACAGTTTACAATGTGACAGAAAAACTGGTTTCCCACTGAACACAAAGACAACAGCTAGGTTATGCAAAGAGGGAAGCTATGATGACGTTAAAATATTAAGCTTTAATCTCCTCATGAATATAGAGTGGCTTTGGGTAAGACACAGATTGGAACTGTTGTATACCTGACACAGAGATTGAGGAAGATTTAGTGCTATGCAAAGATACAGCCAAGATGCTAGACAAATCTCATCTGGTGTTGCAGTTAGGAAATTATATGTAAAACAAAGGAAAGGCAACCACTCACCTACAGTTTACTGATGTTTGGCACCTACAAACATGCAACAAAAAAATATTATTTTCTAACTTTTGAGCTCTTGCTCTTCCTCTAATAGAATTACACAGATTCATCCACCCAACTACACATACACAGATAAACACATTCATGTCTGCAGATGTGTTTGTTTGGGTGCCTCTGTGTGTGTGTGTGTGTGTGTGTGTGTGTGTGTGTGTGTGTGTGTGTGTGTGTGCCTTCTCTACTAGAGAAAGAACAAGAGCTGGAAAGCCAGTAAATATTGTTTTCTGTCAAATGTCTCTATATGCCACACATAAAGCAGCTATGAGCGAGTGGTTGCCTTTCCTTTAATTTATGTAATATTCCATTGTGATTGTGGAATAATGATACACATCTAATACATAAGGAGAGGTGTTGAGGCCAGCAATTGCTATTAAACCAATAAAGTAAACGGAGCATGTGAAAATCACATATGCTATCTGGTCATATCCAACATAATTGAACATAGGAAGAACTGATGTCATAAAACAACCAAATGTAACACATATTTCTCACCCAAGAATTCATAACTAGCTCGAGTTATCCGGAGTTTTCATTATTTGTGATGTGTTGAAATAGTAAAACTTTGGCATGACTAAAGACTGAGTTAATTTTTGTTTGTTTCAGATAGAAACATTTATCTAAATTATTAGAACTTATATAGGCAAGAGAGAGACTTCCTCCATCTGGTCACAATTTGTTCTTCCAAATTTAGATCTCATCCAAGATTAACTCAACATTTTTACCATTCTTTGATAAAATAACTGGATATCATCAAGAAGTACTGGGAGAACTGTTTCATGAATATGTCTGCTAATTAATTTTCAGATGGACATCAGAATTACCTGCAACTTTCTAGTGTTTGGTACAAGACCATGTTTAGCACCCACTGTGAAACTGAACAATAGGTTTCGTAACAGTGTCATTATTTTATCCTGGATTTTCCATTGTTTGAACAATAGGTTGTCATTCATAACTGATATAGCAGTGTAATGTCTCTTAGGGCAGCTGCTTTAGTGCGATTGAATGTCATCTGCATGCAACTGATAGTGATGAAAATGAAGCACAAATGAAATATCACTGGTATCCGGCAAGAAAAGGAGTGAATGAAGACTGAAGCCTTAAGGGCTGCAGAGTGCACACATTTACATGAGGACTTTGACTCACAGATGGCTCACTGGCATCTGCTTCTGATGTAGCTGTTGAACCACAGTTTTGAGAAATTTATCTGTTTCATTTTCAAAAGTAGCATAACATTAATAGTATTAAAAGCCTTGCTGAAATCAAGCAGTGTTAAAACGATTGCTTCACACCTGTCTATGGCAAGTTTAATGCTATCAATTACTTTGCTTTGATTTCCTCAAACTCGGCAGATGGAAACTAGCACTACAACATGTCCTTGGTTCTTAGCACTCACATGGCCTTCATTTAGGTTAATTTCTTCTGTCTCAACTTTTCTTCACTGTAACTACTCTTTGCTTCACTCTGTTTTAGTTTTCTACATCTTTCATTGTCTTTCCCATCTATTTTCACTGCCCCTTCCCACCTCTGTTACGTGCAATGCACTTAGCTTCTCACTCTTATTAACTTGTGCACAATGTTTTAGTAGTAATCTCTGTCTCGCCTATTACCCTGTCTTCCACATTTAAGCTCTCAGGTTTTCAAATCTCGTCCGATGCAGTCCCCAACAATCAGTCTTTCCTTCTTATCCCGTACACTAAGTCTCCTTAGACCTGCGGTTCTGGGTGACTTTTACAAAATCTACCCCATTTCCTAGACCTCTCCAGGCCTTTTCCTTCACCCTTCTTCCTTTGTCTTCAACCCTTCTGTCTGAAGAAGGAGCCACTGACTTCAAAAGCTTGCCAATCACAGCAGTCTTCAATGTGTGTGTTCTGCCGACACTTGGAGAGTAGACTTTTTACCTATCCAACTAAATAATTTTATCAATGATCGATTGTTTTTGGAGTTACTTTGATTGATACAGTTGCTGTTCAGTTGTTCATAATGTATGAGCTGTTAGATACTGTGGGTTATATACTGAATGGCCCACAGCCCCCTGGTGGTTTTGGATCATCATTCTTTGGTATTTATCATTCTTTGGTATTGGCCAAATTATGCTCAGTAGGATATGAACTACTAGCAAGACATGTCTATGAGTACTGGAATAATAGCATAGATAACATTTTTAGGCCGTCATTACCTACTGCCTCAGAAGAGATTATCTTGATTGCTTTCTTTAGAGTATGTGTAGAAACATGCTTTAAGAAAAACATGTATGTCAAGAAGGTGCCATGCAGAGGCTGAAAATTTATCACAAGTTGAGAGCTTGCAGCTGCTGATAAAAATTATTTATTTCATCTGCAGAGACTTAAAAAACAGCCTCAGATTATGCTCTTCCTAGGCTGAAGTTGCAGTTTTTCACGATTGGAACACATTTCATGACTGGTTTTGGTAAGTTGCACAGTTTTTTCACAGTTTTGCAGGATCAACACAATGCCTGCCTGATTTTGGCATTGTGGATGTTTTGCATCACTTTGATCCGCAGTTCCCTGTCCACTTTACATAGTCCAGCTGACATATTTTGCTTGAACCTTCTGCGTGCTAATTTCTGTTAATTCATTATTTGGCATCATTTTGTAGTTAGCCATGGACCAGCAACATGGAGTTTTGATGAACCATTGAGGGGCATGTTTGTCATTCAATACAGTCACTCTGTGACTAAATTTCTGAACTTTACCATATAATGTTGGCGCATTACTCAGATCCTTCCACAGAATATCTCAATAATTCTTCTGTAGTGCATCACAGTTAGATGGTGTTAAGCGTTTGTAGGCTTTTAGGTGAGATTTTCCTCTGACAGTCAGCACTGAGAATATTAAGAATAGCACCATAGGCAGAAGGGCCTGGAGCAGAAGTCTAACTGGCATGCATTACTTGATCTGGTCTCTTTGTTGCTAATATAAGGTTGTGACAGTATGGTCTGTAATTGGCTGGATCCAGAGGTATAACACTCATACTGTTACTATGACACAGTCTCCTTAGATTCTCTACAGAGTGAAATTTTAACTGCGGTTCTATATTTGTGTCTCCCATAATGATTACATGATCAGACTGTGACACTTGTGAGGACAAGGTGATTGGAAACGTGATAAATCATAAATGTTAAGTAGTTTACAGATCACTCCCATTAAAAATTTATGATCAGATACATTTATTTCAACAAACAACAACTCTGCTTCTGTTTCAACATTTGCATCTGATATACGTTGTAGCTTCAGTTTTAGATCAGAGTGAACAATGCAATACAACCAGCCTCACATGTCATAATCAACCCTTTGAAGCATATACCTATAAGATAATCAAGTTCAGAGGAGATGTTTGATTTGAGCCACACCTCTGACAGATAAACTGTTGCTCGATGTTAATTTGCAAATCTGTCTCAAATTTACCACTCTTAATTCATACTAAAACAATCGTCATACTAACAGAAGTCTGGCCTGTTCCATTTGAGAACATGGACAACACTTCTACTTTGTTTCTAAAAACTGCGTAAAAAATTTAGAAATTTAAAATCTTCATTCTGTGAAATGTACCCTGTTAATCATCAGTAACTGCATATTCTTGATGACCCGTGGTCCTACTCCCTATACATTTTACTTTTCCATGACTCATAGACAGAAACAACAAAAAGACTGCTAAATTTTAAAATTTTGGGCAAAAACCCTTCTTCTGATGTAGGAAACATGCACACATCCACAACTCACATATTCATGGCTTAAGTCTCCAGCCACTGGGGCCCCAGCAACCAGAGATGGTACCTATGTGTGTCTGAGTTGTGCTTGTTTTAATGTGGGTGTGTTTCCTATTTCAGAAGAATGAGTTTTTGATTGAAAGCTTAAATGTTTACTTGTTTTCTCATTGCACATGTCTGTGGCTCAATACCTCTTCTATGTACTGAGTAGCAATCTATCATTTCCATATTGTTTTTATTACATCATGGACTTTATAATGTTTATTTCACTTTTCCATGAGTTTTTCAGTATTTAATGCAGATGTAAGTCAAAGTGCCTGACAATGAAAAATCCAGGATGGAATAATGACAATATTATGAAAAGGATGGTTGCTACTCACCATATAGTGGAGATGCTGTGTTGCAGGTGGGCACAACAAAAAGACTTATCAGCATGTAAACTTTTGGCCATAAAGGCCTTCATCAGAAATAGACAACGTACAAGACTGCGAGCAGCAGCACATGATAAGAGAAGCAACCAGGTGGTGAGGGTAAGGGGGGGGCGGGGGGGGGGGGGGGGGGGGGTTGGGATTGTGTGGAGGGATAGCAGGATAGGGGCAGGCGACAGTAAAGTGTTGCTTGTGGGAGCATACATGGATGAGGTGGGGGGAAGGAAGGGCACAGACGACTGTATAGTGCTGGTATGGGAACAGGGAAGGTGCTGGTTGGGTAAGGACAATGGCTAATGCAGGTTGAGGCCAGGAGGATTGCAGGAACATACAATATATTGAAGGAAGAGATCCCACCAGAGCAAGATGGGAAGGATTCACATGGCACAGGCTGTGAAGCAGGCATTGAAAAGAATAACGTTGTGTTGGGCAGCATGCACAACAGCTGGTTGGTCCAGTTTTTTCTTGGCCAAAGTTGGTTGATGGCCATTCATGCCAACAGAATGGCTGCTATGTAGAATGAAGCACAGCAGTTGCATCTTAGCAGTAGATCACATGACTGGTTTCAAAGGTAGCCCTGCCTTTGATGGGATAGGTGACACTTGCGACCAGACTGGAGTAGCTGGTAGTGGGAGGATGTATGAGTCAGGTCCTGCATCTAGGTCTATTACTGAGATATGGGCCATGAGGTAAGGGGTTGGGAGCAACGATTGTGTAGGGATGGACAAGGATATTTTGTAGGTTCATTGGGCAGCAGGATACCTCTGTGGGAGGGGTAGGAAGGATAGCGGGTAGGACATTCTTCATTTCAGGGCACAGCGAGAGGTAGTCGAAATCCTCGTCCATCCCTACACCACTCCTGTTCGCCAACCCCGTGCCTCATGACCAATATCCCTGCAACAGACCTAGATGCACGACCTGTCCCATACAGACTCTCACCACCAACTACTCCAGTCTGGTCAGATGCATCACCTATCCCATCAAAGGCAGGATTACCTGTGAAATCAGTAATGCGGTCTACAAGCTAAACTGCAACCACAGTGCTGGATTCTGCAACTGCATGGCAAACAACAAGCTGTCTGTCCACATGAATGACTACTGACAAACTGTGACCAGCACACAGCTAGACCACCCTGTTGCTGAGCACACTGCTCAACACGAAATGCTTTGTTTCAATGGTTGCTTCACAGCCTCTATCATATGGATCCCTCCCACCAACAACAGTTTTTCTGAACTGCACTGGTGGAACTCTGCCTGCAATACGTCTTACGTTCCTGTAACCCTTGTGGCCTCAACCTATGTTAGTCACTGTCCTTACCCACCTAACCCCTTCCCTGTTCCCATTTCGGCACGAGGCAACCGTCTATTCCACCAATGCAGCCACAGTATTTATATTTTTCTCCTTTTCTGCCTCCCCCCCCCCCCCCCCCCCACTGTCCCCCTTGCCCACTGTCTAGCCTCCCGACTCCACCTAACTGCCCTACCCTCACCCCATCTTGTCACTGTATGCTCCCACAAGCAGCACTTTACTGTCCCTACCCTACTATCATTTCCCCTCCCCACCCCTCCTGCCATAACCTCCTCCTCAACCTCACAACCCAGTTGCTTCTTCATCATGCACTGCTGCTAATAGTCTGGCTTCAGCAGCCAGAGGCGCGAGTGCGTGTATGTTGTCTATTTCTGATGAAGATCTTTTTGGGTAAAAAGCTTAATTGTTGACAGTCTTTTGTTGTGTCTATCTGCGACTCAACAGCTCTGCTACATGATGGTTATTAAACTGCCTGTTAACTTTCAACAAATCTTTTCCTTGTATGGCAAGTAGTATTTTAATAATGTAAATTTTCTCACCTGAACAAGGGGACTGGACTAGCTTGAGCATTGCAAAGCATAACAGCTGAGTTATGTAAATAACCCAAAGCTGCACCCACTTTCACTGCATGCGGCAAATGGGGAGGAGTACTGCCAATTGGTTCTAGAATTGAGAGATAAATACTGGTCATGTGTAGCCAGCTGTTTATGTGAAACATTTCATCAATTTTAGCTGTCTAGGTGTGAATGTACTCTGTATTCCCAGTAAATTAGTTTCAGTAAGATCTGTAATTTCTTAGCGAGTTCTGACACTTCAAAGTCAAACGACAGGAGAGCATCATTCATCTGCCAAATTATTTTTTGGAATTAATAATAAAAAAATAAAAAATAAGTATCTAATATTTCTGTTAGCCTTTGGTCAGAAGTTACTGACTGCAAACTATGGACAATGACTCACTATGAGGCATAAGTAACTATACCTCCTGGAAGCAGTGTGTGCAATTACCTCCTTTGTTAATGAAGTACAAACAAAACTTGGAGAAATGGCATAATCAAATCCACAACTCGCTTCTGCCAGCATATCTCAGACAATGTACTTTGATGTCACTTCTGCAAATTGTTGTGGTCCACATTCTATGGATCTTTGTCAATTAGTTTCTAATTCTCACACACTCAGCTGAGTAATACTATTTCAGTAAATTCATAGTCAAATTCATATTCTCTAAAATTTAAATTATAGACTCACTGCAAATAATGTGCTACCACAATGAGAATATGACATATGTATGTGCTATAATTGGTTAAACAATGTGACAATAAATGTAATAATAGCCATCACTTGACATAAGAGAGGTACACAAGGATGAAATCTGCAGGAGGATAATGGATTATTATGACAGAGCTGGCAATTTGAGTTTTTATATATATTTATGAAAAAAAAGAAAGAAAAGTAAAAAGTAAACAGACACAAATGAAGACACTACCAAATAAGTCTTTGAAATTCTTCAATTTGAAAGGCTGCACGCACAACTCAGTTGCAGTATTAATTAAAAAGACAGCAGGAAAAAGTTCACTAACTCACCTGAAGACAGGTAAAGGATTAGCTTGTGCATCACAGGGAACAACAATCGAATTTTGTTGTGAACCAACAATAGCATCCAGTTTTGATTTTGGAGGCAAACGAGGAGGAGTGCCTCCAATTGGTTCTATAATATAAGTGGCAAAAGATCAAAGCCAAGCATCAATGAATTTGAGCAAAACAATGTGAAATTACTACAGCTATAAAAATAGTAAAAAAAGGCAACAATCAACCCAGTGAGCCATTATCTTCCAGGATGTGTTTATTTAACCTCATACCTATTGGAGCATCATGCACCATTGTATGAAAGAAATAATCTGAGCATTAAGAATAACTCACAAAATTAAGTATGAAACTAAAAAACTTAAGTGAAAATAAATAACAATTGCAGCGATACTGGAATCTTTGGCTCTGAAGGCGCAAAAACTATTTTAAAAGTTCATCTGTTGCATTGCATTCCAAAGATGCTATGCTTTACGACTCTCGAACCAAGAGTTTTAAAAGATGTATGTTTTCATTCACATTCGTTATTATCTTTCTGTGAAACTTCTTTTCTCATACTTCTGTGTACATCCATGACCAATGATGATAAAACTACAAAACTGGAAGATTCTATGCCAGCTGGCAAGCGTTACTTCTGACACAAATTTTAAAGGAGAGGGATCTTCTATCCATCTGTGGTCGTCAGACTGCGTCTCACTAAAATTTACCAAAGCAAAATTCTGTCATACATTGAACAACTTAAAAAATTACAACAAAAAAAGCCTCAGAAGACGAGAAACATTTGAAGATAAAAACAGATTTATTTCTCAGTCACAATACATGAATAGACCAGTGAACAAAGAGAATGTTTTCTATAATTTTTAACATAATCTACTCGCTCTCAACGTTATGCTATGGAAGAGTATGTGCAAGCACTCTTCCATCAGCTACTTAACTTTTTAATAACTAATTATGAAGGATTTTTTCTCCGGGACCCCTCCCCCGCTCCCAAAACCCACCTACAGAAGAATAATTGAAAGTGACAACTGTCACAAACGTAGTCCTTAGAATACTTCAAACATCAACTCCTAAATACAAGCATATTGTTCTGAAGCGTAGCACAACTGAGACTTCTTGTAGATTAAGTTAACACTGAAAGACACTCTTGATGTACTTTCAGCAAGGAGTAGAAGAGGGTGTGTAGAAATTCAACACTGTCTGTTCCAAAAGACATCGCCCTTATGCTCTGGTGGTTCAAGTTATGCCATCAGATATTAGTATGATGCTCCGTGCTTTAAAATTTTCAAAAACTAGCTTTTGGTGAACTACCACAGCCATGCTCTTTCTGTAGTTGAGAGAAAATGACTCGCATATTCCACTTATTGCATGACATGTGATCCATGCTTAAAACAGTTACAAAAGTTGATAACTGCCAATGAAGTAAAGTATCTACTTCCAATAAAAAGCAGCCTCACAATGGCTCCTTTCGAGATGATTGTCAACTTTTACATGTTTCTATGGGCAAGTAATTGGAATCTCAAATCCCGACAGATGATACAACAATAAAGAAATGAAATAAAGGTGGGTGGGACATTTAACCAGGCGAAAAAAGGTAGAGAAGGCTGTGATGGTTCAGTGGCAGCCAATTGTCATATGCTGAAGTGCTACAGCACATTGTAAATATTGCACTAAAATTACACCATCTCACTTCGAATATGGGCCAGAAATCACACTAAAATTATGCAATTTCCTTTTAATTGCATGCTCGTATGCAGATAAAATGGCCAAAAACGTGTTTATGGTGCTCTCTCCACAATAACTAGAAACCAGTGTCATGTGCTGAAATGATGGTCAGCTGCACTGTGAGCAACTCAGAGAAGCAATGTAGATGTTTGTTTTGTACTTCGCATGCTCTGATATGATATCGTCCCTCCTGGCACTATGAATGCTAAGTCAGTCACAGCACCAGGTCATTATTATTCTTTCAAATTGCATGTAGCATATTTTGCAAGCATAGAGTATGAGCAGTTTTTAAAGTTTCATTGCTGTGAGGGCACTGAGAATGAGTGATCTAATGCACAGACTGCCAATTTACCAACTCAGGTTCAGTTTCCACTGTTGCTAGCATTTTTCTGCAACTTCCTCTTAATTTTATTTAATTCCTCACAATGTTAAACTATTAATTACAAAATTTAAATAGCTCATTAATATAATTAATTTAGTAACAATTACTACTTTTGTAAGCCAAAAGGCTATAGTCTAGATGGTGGTAAAACAAGTGAGTATATTAGGAAATGTAGTATGAAGTTATTTTATACAGACGATCTGTAGAGGCTCTTCCCCAGACGATCTTTGGAAGTGAAATCCAACAACACAGTCTTACAGAATTTGGCTTACATAGTACAAAAAATTTTGAAGTACTGTACATGCAAAATATTTGCTTGAATACCTAAACAATCATAAAAATATAGATGAAGATTTCCCCCCACTAACAAAAAAATTGAAAAATTTTCCCACCCCATGGGGGCCAAACTGATGAAAAAATTTAAGTTGTTAAAACCTTATAAAGCTAGTGCAGAAGAGTCTATTACAACAGAACTTTTGAAATTGTCTCTTTTGAAAATAATAAAAAAAAAAGAGCTAAAATGAATCTTTGAGAAAATTTGGACAACAGATAAATTCCCAAGAGCACGGAAAATGGTGTAGATACATCCACTACATAAGAAAGGCAATAAACAAGATGTTAACGACTACAAAGGAATTTCTTTGCAACCAGCTGTATATAACATATTTTCCAAGATTATACTAAGGAACAGAAACAGCACTGGAGATTAATTTAGGTAAAGACTAAGGTGGTTTTAGAAAGGGCAGATCATGCTCGGAACAAATATTTAATTGATTATTCTGCCATGGAACTCTTGGTCACAGCAAGATTCTTCTGGGAATCAGTTATTAAGAAATACGCGAAAGTATACTCAGTGGAAGACCTAATTAACAGCGATGGAAGCTTTTAATGTGATAAGGTATGGGACCCAGTAATTTCTTTAATATCTTCAGAAAGACAAAATTTTACACCTAATGAAAATTAATTTTATTACTTTGGCCATCTAATTTTAACTTTATGGGCAAATAATTTGACTAAGGAGCTCATGCTGTATCACCATTACACAAACACCTGTTTCCCTAAGATGGAGCAATATTCAACAACGAACACTGAACTCAACAGAAAGCAGTCATACAAAAGTACACACCAATTTTTGGTATAAACTTAGCAATGTGCACCAGCAATCTCCAGTGTAAAACTCACCTGAAGATGGCTGAAGAGCTGTCAGACAAAGTGTCATGGCAAGTTGTTGATGTCATGTGGCTGCAATCCCAAAAGCTCTTGGAACAATCATTACACAGAGAAAACTTCGAGAATTTCTTGAAACAGCATCTACCAGTGCAGTTTCTTCAGCATCTCTGTGATACTCTCCTATGGGCCAAGCAGATCTGTGACCATTCATGCTGCCCATCTTTGTATATTTTCAATATCCCCTGTTAATCCTATTTGGTATGGGGCCCACACAGTTGAGCAATATGCTAAGAAGAGTCACAGGAGTGTTTTGTAACACCTGTTTGGCTGAAAACAACTCATGTCCTGGTTTGACTGTTTCCATGAATCAGTGTTTCACCTCTTTTCACTTTCGAGGCTCACTCACAGTGTTGTTCATGGTACAAGCAAGGATAAGTATAACAACTTTAACAAATAAACTCCACAACCATAACACTACGGTATTTATGAAAATGGTGATTCATATGACTGTAATATCAATGACAAACAATATCTGTAGCCTTATTGCATGTTCCAAGTACTATACCAATCAGCTGAAACTGCTACCTGCTTTATCTACGACTGAGCATATGTGATCATTCTATTTCATACTGTTACAAATCGTTACACCCAGGTATTAGTAGAAGTTGACAGTTTCCAATCATGACTTGATAACATTCTAGTCACTGGATACTATGTCTTTTCTTTTTTCATTTTGTGAAGAACACCATTTTCTGTTATGGAATAAAGATGAGTATAAATTATAGCTAAGGCAATGAAGAGTCTACTGGAAGCCCTTAACCAGCAGTGAATGTGAAATGGCTGATGATGATGATAAAGTGCAAACAAGTGTTCCCTTCATACACATCCTCCTTCCTTTGCCGCAGATGTGTTATTGAAACGTCTTTCAGTAATAGTGGCAGAACACTGAACACGATAATGTATTCCTAAAAGAGAAAAAATAGGGCTCGCCATTTGGGTGCATCTCCAATTCGTCCCTCTAAATACACATACAGGAGTAGAGTAGCATTCACTCTTTGGAAACAGGAGTTATGTTATATTTGTTAACTGAAAAACAACAAACAAATTAAATTAAATGTGCGTATGGCACTGATGGCTGGTTGCTGAGTTGCAAGTATTTCCATTCGATGACTTTCATGTCACTGATGACGAAACGATGATGGTAAGACATGCACCTAGTCCTGAGCAGAGGAGATTCCCAGCTGGTAATCAAACCCAGGCCCCGTGATCAAGAGTAGGCACCATTAACCACAAGACTGCTAGCTGTTGACCAACTGAAGGACACCTGTTTGGCTGAATACAACTCATGTCCTGGTTTGACTGTTTCCATGAATCAGTGTTTCACCTCTTTTCACTTTCGAGGCTCACTTACAGTGTTGTTCATGGTACAAGCAAGGATAAGTATAACAACTTTAACAAATAAACTCCACAACCATAACACTACGGTATTTATGAAAATGGTGATTCATATGACTGTAATATCAATGACAAACAATATCTGTCACTGCTTACATAAAACATGCAACTCTTTTCTCACAAATATGCTTATGAACAACTATGGATGTTAAAACGCAGCGAACAATAACAAATGGGGCTGACACAGACTCAAAAACCTGGCAAAAATTGTCGAATTTCATTCTTTTCCGCTGGCACACACCCATTCACTGTCTACAGGAAAGACAAGAGAATGAATAAGGTACCCTCAAAGAAGACACTCATAGTCTTAGCTATATGAAAAGAATCAGAAGTAACTATGAAATGTATGAGCTGACATTGAATTTGGAAGTATTAATAATGAAGTGTGGCAAACGAGATCGTAATGTTATAAGACTCACGGAAAGAGGCAAAAATGTAAAAGACAGTGGCTTGAAATGTGATATGGTGCACTGGAAAGAAAACTACTAAAAAGAAGTTACCCAAAATGCATGGAAAAAGACAGGGATGGAAAACACTGAAATAGGGAAACACAAGAAACATGATCCATCTCGTCTGAAGTTTTCAATGACATTAACTGGTTTTGGGCACTGAAATGAACCACTGGTAACAGATGATAATCTGTGCCGGATTGGGACTCAAATTCGAATCTACCACTTAATGCAGCCAGTCACCTCAACTGCTCTGGCCATCCAAGCATGCTGACCCACATCCCCAGTCTCTTGCACACTAGTAGTGCAGCATCCCCTACCCACGAGCACTCACTCACCATTACTGATTCCCACAAGATATTGGTCTTGGTATGCATGTATATATATCAATAAGGTGTAACGACCACAGATTCAATCTTTCAGTGCAGATGCAATCCAACATCAATCTCTTACATGAATCCAAAATAATGAAAGAGCGATTCATGGGTAAGTGATGCTACACTAATAGTGTGGAACAGGCTGGGAATTTGGGTCAGATGAAGAGTGTGCTTGGATGACCGAGGCGATTAAGGTGACCGGTCACATTAAGCAGCAGATTCGGGTTCGAGCCCAGTCTGGCACATATTTTCACCTTTAGCCATTGATTCATTTCAAAGTCCAAATGCAGCTAATGCCATTGAAACCTTTGAATAGTATTTGTATGGCTGCTGGATCACATACACTGAGGTGACAAAAGTCATGGCATAGCAATATGCACATATACAGATGTCAAAAGTATCATGTACACAAGGTGTAAAAAATGCAGTGCATTGGTGTAGGTGTCACTTGTATGCATGTGATTCATTAGGAATAGTGTCCAACACGATTATGGTTGCACGACGGGAATTATAAAGACTCTGAATGCAGAATTCTTGCTGGAGCTAGACACACGGACATTCCATTTCGGAAATCGTTAGGAATTCAATATTTCAAAATCAACATTGTCAAAAGTGTGCCAAGAATACCATATTTCAGGTATTACTCCTCACCATAGACAACACACTGGCCATTGGCCTTAAGATCAAGAGCTGAGACGTTTGCGTAGTTGTCAGTGCTAGCAGACAAGCAACAGTGCATGAAGTAACCACAGTTGTGTAGAGTTGTCAGTGCTAGCAGACAAGCAACAGTGTATGAGGTGACCACAGAAATCAATGTGGGTCATACAATTAATGTATCAATTAGGGAAGTGTAATGAAATCTGGTATTAATGGACTATGGAACCAGGTGACGAACACGAGTGCCTTTGCTAACAGCATGACATTGCCTGTACCTGCCTCTCCTGGGCTTGAGACTGTGTTGGTTGCACCCCAGACTGCTGAAAAATCTGGCCTGGCCAGATAAGTTCTGATGTTAGTTGGTAAGCGCTGATGGAAGGGTCAAGTGTGATGTAGACCCTATGAAACCATGCCTATCAACAAGGTATTATGCAAGCTGATGGTGGTTCTATACTGGTGTGGGCTGTGTTCACATAGAATGGACTGGGTCCTCTGCTCTAACTGAACCATCATTGACTCAAAATGGTTATGTCCGCTACTTGGAGACCATTTGCAGCTGTTCGTGGACTTCATGTTTTCAAACATTGATGAAGTTTTTATGGATGACAATGAATGCATCATGTCACCATGCCACAACTCTTCGCAATTGGTTTGAAGAACATTCTCGACAATTCAAGAGAATGATTTGGTGACCCAGACCACACAACATCAATCACTTCAAACAATTATGGGACATAATCAAGAGGCCAGTTTGTGCACAAAATCCTGCACTGGTAACACTTTTGCAATTATGGATGGTTACAGAGGTGGCACAGCTCAAAATTTCTCCAAGGGAATGGCTTGTTGATTCCATGCCACATCAGACTGCTGCACTACACTGGGAAAAGGAAGTCCAACATGATATTATGAGATATCCCATGACTTTTTTCATCTCAGTGTAAGGTATCTGTTCTTCCAGGAATGTCCGAAAAACAGAGACACAAACACACAAGCACACACACACACACATCAACTATTGATAACACTTTCAAATCTAGGATTGGTTATTTACAATCCACTGTTAATCACTATATTACATAACTTTGGAACTTAGCTTTCAAGGAACTTTGGCTTGCTTCACTACCTGTAAAACTTTTGCAAAACTTTTCCTTTGTAACATCTTGTGTTATGCCTCCTTGGTTGTAATATCAATAAATCCATTTTGCCTGATTCCAACATCACCTACTACCTACCAGTATTCTTTGCAACATGTGACAAGACATGTCGTATGTTCTGTACTAATATGCTCCACATAGTTGCTTAATGGCTCGCAAAAAATTTGAGGAATTGGAGAAGATGCATGTGCCAGATCACATATCATTTGATCCACTGCCTCTACATACTGTGTTTCTGTCTACCACGCTCCAATTGATATAGTAAGCAGACACTTTTCCTCAACCTTATTATCAAATAGATTTTTACCTCCTGATTTTGGAATGACTATTATCATGAAAAGGATGTAGTTTTTACAGCCTACACACAGTAAAAAACTGATACATAGAACGTTATGAAAACTTAATACTGCTTACCTGAAAACAGGGACTGGTTGACCTTGGGCCTCACACATTAAAACAATCTGTGAACCATAATCCTTCAAAAGTATGTCAGATTTGCCTCTCGGTGGAAGACGAGGGGGAACACTACCCACAGACACTACGAAAGACAGTAGGACAGGGTGAAGGTAACATCATGAAAACTATCACCATTTATATCACTGAAACAGTCTCTTATTAATTTTTATTTTACACTGTGTTCCAGTTTATATCCTCTAAATTCAAATATCATGTTAGTCTTCTACATCTTCCACTCTGGTCTATTGCAACAGATTGTACATAATATTATGGCCTTAGAAAAGTTTCTTAAGCAAAATGCTATGGATACATCACGTCATTTTCTTAAGAGGAGAGTGTGCTATGCGTAGTTTAATTACTGGCAAATTTTCTGTGAAAAATCACATTTTGGCAAAGAGAGGAAAAAAAGGACAATGGGAAACAACTATTCTAACCAGCATAGAACACCAATGTGTCACGCTGCCCACAGGGAAGACACTGAGTTTGTTTTGTAACTACAGCACATTTGAGTATTTCATTCCACTCCCAACAGAACAAGAGTTCTGACCCTTATGAACCAGCTCTCTAAAACCTGCAACATCACTGCCAATGTTCAAACCAAAATCTACATCTAACTTTCTTCTGGCTTTCTTGCTGTCAGGCCATTCCACAAACTAAGTATCCTTCTGTTTCCTGTGTATTATTTCTATCCTTTTCATACTGTTCCGGCTTCAGTCATCTGATTTTACTCCACTTCCTACTTTCTTTTTCTCTTTGCTTCATTTCCTTTTTCTGTACTTACAGCACATTTGGCTGTTGTTTATTTTGATTTTCCTCTCAGCCACATTTCTCAATGAGTAGAATCTATAAAATTTCAAAATTAGGATAAAAATGTATTAATAACATTTTGTAGGAAACGAAGCTTTAATTACCTGGTCACAAAACAGGAACGCCAACACCAGCAGCAGTGCTAAGACACACACACAAAATAGTTTATGAAAAAATATCTGACTTCCAAAGTATTTGAAAGCTTCATCATAAGAAGGATCACACATAAACTTTATTCTTTTTCCCT